>NC_134182.1:2814849-3115127 GCF_964188355.1 Buteo buteo | reverse complement strand
TATGGCTTAAAAGTTATGGAGACCAACACCCTCTGCTGTGAATTCTCTTGCTGACAAGAGGAATTGGGGTCTTGTTTGTAAATTGGAGGGTCAACTATCAGAGAAGATATTCAGCCAACTACAGGTGGTAGAAAGCTTTGCTTATAGATCCTTCTAGACAAGTCAGTGTCGTCAAAGCAGATGGTAGCTGGCTGTAAATGCTTTGTAATATTATTGTCTAATATAATAGCAAAGTGTGAATAGATCAGGACATCATAGTTATCTTTACCGGAGTTATCCATGTGTCTAGATGTAGAATTTGTATGCAGTCAATGGAAGACCTGATGTATGGAAAGCTGCAATGGAGGTTTGATTTCCCATTACTCCCCTTTGGAACTATTCCTCTTAGAAGACTGAAAGATCAGCCAGTCTAGAATGACAAAACTTTATTACTTCCCATTTGTTTAAATTAAATATGAAGATCAATCAAAGTATATAATTAGACTACAGTGTCAAGCCACCTCTTGTGGCAACTTGCAGAAAATACTACTTGTGCATAAACCAAGTATACTTCTCTTCACAGAAGTCAGGTAATCAGCTGAGGAAAAAAAAAGAGTCTATAGCTGTAATCGGAGGACTGTGGAAGCAGAGGGTGGTATTCATCTCATCTTTAGTGAAAATAATGTAATCTAAAAGTCAAGCAACTGCTTTAAGCTACTCATTTTGGGTATCCCTGTAATCCATGGAGAGAAATGCCTCCAGAGTGCATTTCAGCCCATCCCATGGACAAATATCCAAGCCTGGTGTAATGAAACAGTCATTCAGCAGGTGTCTGTCTGTCTGTGTTGGTAAGGGGAAAGGAGACAGGATAGGCAGCTCAAACTAGACACATGGATTTTACATAAATAAAGTCAGTCCTATAATAAGTGTTAGCATTTTGAAGATGTAATGTATTTTGTCCCTTTATTTTTCAATACTATATTAGGTGACTTTTTGTGTTTGTATTATAAATTCTATAATAAAAAGGAAGAACACTTAATCCTACAGTAAAAAAAAAATCTTCATTAATATCAAGAACTACTGGCTTTTCTACTCTTGAGAGTCTCTTTATGTGCTTGTATTTTGACGGCATGTCTGGATCCTGATACGCCGTCAAGGTTGAAGTCTGCATGTCTGACAGCCTTTCTTAGTTTTTGCCAATGCTCATGGCTTTTAAGATCACTACAGTTTGCTGAATACATAAAGAAAAAATTAGAAGATCTATTTTTGCTCCAAACCAAACTCTTACATTTATTGACAAATTTTGCCAATTTTATATATTTGTTTATGATTCGCTTTCCAGTTACTTTGTCAAATTGAAGTGTGTACAAAACATAAAGTGCACAGTAGAGGAAGCAGCTGTAAAAGCTTCAGAGCTGTGATGGAAAAAAAAAAAATAGGCTCTTGACAGTGACTCCAGAGTCTGTGAGCCAAATGTATAAAGTACCAATAAAATCCTAGTATTAGGCTGAATGCTGAAACATTTTACGGATTTAAAAATGACAATTAAAACAAAACCCTCTCAGCTTGAGGCATCTGAAAGAGACACAAAGCAAACCACTTTTCCATTTTGTATGTGTACATAGTAGACCCTAACTTCTGCTTGCAGATCTTGCTCTAGCTTTTGCTGCTGAATATTGTTTACCAGAAAAAGAAATACTCGTGACAGCAATGCTCTAGCAATTGTCATACTGAAATGACTGGTTTCCACAGAACGACTTTCCGGCAAGGCTATGTTTGGTTAATGCAAAGAGTGGCAGCCTTTGTTTTATGTTCCATCACTCACCCTTCCTCTAAGTGGGCCGTAGTCTTGGAATCTTTCCAGCTGTAAGGGTGATCCTGATGGATGAGCCTGAGCAGTTGTTGCAATTTTCCCTGCACCATCTATGCCACAGAGCATGTAGCATAAGACCATCTTTCTCTGGAAGCCGTCACTTTACTTGACTGTTTGTTAATGGGTCTGTAGTACACGTGCAGTACAGCATCTCCTAAGTCCAAAGGACTTCACTGAGATGTTGTTGCACACTTTGTAATTTATCTTCAAAAAAAAATATGGAAATATTTTCAGATTGGCTGGAAAACCTGTTCAGGAATACAGCAATGATCTCTTTTTCTAGTTTAGACCTAGTTATACATGCACACTGGACCAAATTAATATAATTCTTATGTTTTGGCCATCTGACATGATTCTACAGTGCCTGGCAATATTAGCTTTAAATTCTGAGTGACACTTTTAGATACAATTGCAGTGTGCAACTAATATTCTTCCTCTGGAAAATGTCTAGGAATGTTTCTTAAAAGCATATGTTACAAATGCATTGTCCTGGTTTTGGCTGGAGTAGAGTTAATTTTCTTTCTAGTAGCTGGTATAGTGTTATGTTTTGGATTTAGTGTGAGAAGAATGTTGATAACACACTGATGTTTTCAGTTGTTGCTAAGTAATGTTTAGACTAAGTCAAGGATTTTTCAGATTCTTATGCCCAGCCAGCAAGAACGCTGGAGGGGCACAAGACGTTGCGAGGGGACACAGCCGATCCAAACTGGCAAAGGGGTATTCCATAGCATGTGACGTCACGTCTAGTATATAAACTGGGGGGAGTTGGCCCGGGGGGATCGGTGCTCGGGAACTAACTGGGCATCGGTCAGCGAGTGGTGAGCAATTGCATTGTGCATCACTTGGTTTGTATATTCCAATTCTTTTATTATTATTATTGTCATTTTATTATTGTTATCATTATTATTTTCTTCCTTTCTGTTCTATCAAACTGTTCTTATCTCAACCTATGAGTTTTACTTTTTTTCTCGATTCGCTCCCCCATCCCTCTGGGTGGGGGGAAGCGTGTGAGTGGCTGCATGGTGCTTAGTTGCTGGCTGGGCTTAAACCACGACACACATCTAATATGGTTAAGTAATATACCATTAATTTACAATGTATGCACGTTGACGCATTAAAACAACGCAAACTTTTGCATAGCAGGTGCAGATTCCGCCTTCTTTAAATGATCAAGCGTATAGTTCAGACTTTATCCTTTGCTCCAAATGCACTGAAAGACAGCAGAAGTCTGAAAGCAGAATATCTAAAAGGTAATTTATAGCAACTCCTCTAAAACAATACTAATGAACTGGCTTTCGGATGATAGAAGTGTATTCCTTGATTTTTAGTTATTTCTGTATTCGTGGTGTATAAAATTGTATAATTAAAATGTTTTATTTATGGCTATAGAAAATTGCAGTAGTACTGTTATATGAACTAAATGAACGTATTTTAATTTTTTAAAAAAATTAATTTTAAGTCAATGTAGCGTTTATGAAGTGCATCAGACAGACAGCTCCAGGAGTTGTGCACAGAGAAGCTGCGGGCTGTGAACTTTTGCAGGGTCCACCAGTCTTTCGTTGGGCACTGTCACCACGACAGAGCCAGGGCCAGGGTTCTCAGTGCCATTTTGTGCCAGGGACAGTTATCCATTATGAATATTATGGAATGCGCTGACAATGATGTCACAAGATCTGCCAGTCACCTCTCAGTTTATCATCACATTTAGTCGCTGTTGGTGAAGGTCTCATTTGAAAAAGCAAATGCAGTCTTAGAATTGAGAGGTTATTATAGCCCGATGGACAAGATCAAGGATTTGGACTCAGAAACGCAGCGTACTGATCCCAGCTGTGCTCTGCCATCACTACATCACCGATGCTGAGGATTTGGAGGGAATTTAGGAGATCCACAGGCTTTATTCAGGCCATTTGCTCAGAGATCACTTTCACTGGGAGCAAAGGTGGAAACGAGTTGTGTTTATGAATCGTTCATTTCCTACTCAATTAATTTCTCAGCATAATGACATTAGGAAGTCGGTTCACGCTGGCATTCAGCTTCTATTTTTCCGTGCAAGTCTCCAGTAAAGTGTACAAACAGCCTTGTGCTGGACGGAGCTGGTTATTTGAAAAATTTTGTACCTGTATATGATACTGCTAGGTCTGCTTCAGAAGGAGGTTATTGAACATCTTTATGCAGGAAATTGAAGAATAAATGACAGACAATTATCAAGTAATGATTAGTGAGTAAAAACAATGCACTTCTAAGAAGGAATAACCCATAGGGCTGAAGTTCATGAAACATCTGGAGTTTCAAAAGATATTTATTGATAAACTAGAGATTTCCGAAATGCTTACAGCTAATGTCAGAATAAAACTCTAAACACTACTGTTGAAACTACTGTTTGAGGCCTATTCATGAATATTATGTTTCTTCTGCATATTCATGCAAACTCTTCATTTGCACATAATAGCTAACTAATAAAAATAATATGCTCACAGTACTACAGAATGAGGTTCCTACATGCATTTTCAGAGTATATGTATCTCTTATTGCTTATTTTGGATGCTTTTTATTGGTATGTATGTGACATTCAAAGAAATATACCATAATCATTGCTTTTAATTTGGTAAAGTTGCAGAAACTAGTTTTAGTGTCAGGTTTCTAATAACACTATGTTTCTATAACATTTGCATTAATTAATTAATTGAAATATTAAGTTGCTGACACATTTCATATTTCAAATATTTTATAAATCAGACTTTATTAACATACTGATTAATAAAAGCAATACTTATAGATTATTTATAAATCAGTGTAAGCCTTTAATTTTCATTAAATTCCCATAAGATGTAGAAATTTGGTTATAATTTTATGAGATACTGCAAATTTTCTTTGTATTATCAATTGGTATTTTATTTTAGAGACGATTACTTACTGTTCAGTGAGGTCCTTCATATAGTTTATAGAAGCTTTATTTTGTTGCTATATTTGTACCTGAATTGTACTCGGATTACTACCCTATTTAATAATTAAGTAGTAAGTATACAAGTAATGACAAATATGAAAATATAATGCCATATAAAGGTAATTGGTTACAAATGCCATCATTTCAGTCTAGCACCCCCACATGCTTACACTGGCACTCTCTTCCCAGAAAAAGGATATCGCCTAAAGTTTTGTTCTGTCCCCTGACAGCAGAGCCTAGACATCCCTACTTTTGATGACCTGCCCAGAGCTCAGGTAAAGAACATTGTGTATTTCTCACTGATTTCTGATCTCCTCCAATGCCTTTTTTTTTTTGAACAGCTGATAATTAGATAGCGCTGTCCAGTCATTTATAGTATGGTTGTGACTGGGATACAGGAAACTCTGAAGATGGTGTCCAGAATGTAAACTACTGCAGTCTTTTTTATTTTGAGAGAAAGTGCAAAGCATCCCCAAGTCCTTTTGGGTCAGACAAAATATTTTTCTGTTATGATAGCCCTCCTGATTTCAACAGGAAGCTTGGTTGCAGATGATTGGCAAAATCTGATGCTTAATAAGATTAAACTTCAAAGACTATTTAGGCTCAATTGCAAATACTTTCATGGCTGATCATCACTAGTTGAGGCATGTCTGGCTGACAAACATTTCCAGAGTGACTAGATTTACTTATCCCCAGTGACATTTGACAGAAACAAAAATGCAGTTTTGTCCACATAAAAAAGGCAGAAGTTTTATTGATTATTTGGGCAACTGAGATGCATGCCTCTATCCCCCAAAATTAACTATAATGTTTCTAAGTACTATGGCTAAAAGAAAGATGGGAATAATAAATATTTTAAAAAACCATAAAAGCTGGTTTTTACAATGTAGCTTTTGGAATTATAATTAATTACTGAGTCAAAAAGCTCATTTTTATTAGCTAGCATCTGATTATAGACACATTAAAAGCAAAGGCCATACTTCCTTAGTTCATCTCAAAGTTGTAGTTGTCATCTGCTCGAGTGTGTACAGATAGTGCATTCTGCAAAGCAAATACTAAAGCAGATGTCAGCCTGACAGAAGCCAGGGACACTGCATTGGCACAGTACATCTCTGCCCCTAAAACTAATGCTGTTGGTAGGGTCCTCCTGGTCCTGATGGGAAATGCCTTTATTTGGCCATTTTTTGGCCGTAAGTGTGCTTCACTGGGTAAAAGGGAGCAAGGCGGAGTAGAGTGTAGGACCCATGTGAAACTATGAGCTGCTGCCCCTACGGCTGCAGCAAAGCTCTGACGAGGTAGCAGCTCCCAGCTTTTGATTAATTTTGGGGCTCTGAGGGAGGTGCTGCCTTGTGCTATGGCTAATTACTGGTAAGCAGCTGATAAATGGTTATTTGTATCCATGCAAAGTAGGAAAACCCGAGTACTACTATCAAAGTGGACAAAGCATCCAGAATGGAGCCTACGTCCTTTAAGAAAAAAAAAGAATAACTTACCATTCAGAGGAAAAAGGAGCTGTATAGCAATACCAAATCAGCACCTTACCTCAAGCATGTGGCTGCTTAATGCATTCACTCCTTGGTATTGCCTCTGACTTGTTCGCTTTCCCCAGTCCAACCTGTTGGGAATGGTAGAGTGAAACCTTTTCACAGGTGGCCTCTAGGAATTACGCTGAAGGCAGCATCTCATCTGGAATAAAGTTGGGATGTAGTTTTTAATGAATTTAGAACCAGTAGGATTAAGAGCCCTGAAGTTAGAGTATGCTGTTTATCCTCAGAGCAGGTAAAGTAGGGGCAGCATTTATGTCTTTTCTGTAAAATTTAGTTCAGCAGCAATAAAGCAGGGTCTGTTAAATAGCTAATAAATATTTCTGAAGGCCACTTTTGGGGGCTTGGTGTAAAATATACTGCTAAAACAGAAGGCTATAGGTAAGGAAGAAAAGAAAATAAAATTCCATGCTGAAATTCTGCACAGTGAAACCCTTTGGGTAGTGGTGTACTCTTGCTTATGCATAAAGAGAGAGACAAATTTATATATGCTTGCAGACTCATTTGACGAAAGATAGAAAGATCACAGCTGCTTATCTAAACCACTTGCAAAGAGCCTCGGGGAAAAAATCTAGGAACTTGAGATCCCAAACCATTTTTTTCCGTTATGCCACCCAAGTGTGGATTTCCTTCACCTTCTGTACTGACTAATTTCAGTTTATAACTTCTTACAAGCTAGCTGTTGGGTGAAGACCTGATTATAAATACCAGTTTGGATCTTACTCTATCCAGCAGAGGGCACTGATATGCACATACAGCATTAAATGTCTATTAAAGGGGTTTTTGAGAAATGTTTTTTCAAGAACATTGATTAGAAATCTATTTGCATTATTACTGTTAATATAATAAAGCATGTTTGGTATTACAAAAGTTATTTTTTCTAGGCTTCTGTGTCACTTATTATTACTTTCTCTTACTGGCTAGTGATGTAAGTGAATATATTGAAAAAAAATTGTATTAGTGCAGTAGTGCTATTTTGTCTCTTTTGCCACCTAAAATGCATACACTAAGTTTTATCATCAACACAGTTTTGAAGGAGAATCATTTAAGCATACATAACTTTAATCAAATAGAGAGTCTTGCTGAAATCAATACTGAAGCACTGATTACGGCAAGCGGTAGCCTGTATGTTGTTTCCAGATAAACGTATACAATGCTAGTAGGAACTTTCTACCATTCCCGTGTTGTGGCAGGGAAGTTAAAATAATAAACAGCTGAGCATGATCCCTGTCACCAAACTGAGTTTATTTCTGACTTTATAAAAGCATGTGATTAGGTCGAGACCATCACTTTCTCCACCCAAATATACTGAATATACAAATTACCAGGGATAAAATGGGATTAAACAAGACCTACAAATCTCATGAGACACCTCACGCCTAGTACACAAGATAACATAAAGGTGCAACATGTTTTGGTTGTTTCTAATCTGCATGTATTAAGACTGGCTTGAGCAAGTGTAGCAAGCGAGCTTTCCTTTTGGAAGACTGAGCCTAATTGGCCTTTCCTCACCTTTCTGCTGTGAGGAGTTGAATGCAGTTTCTGGGTTAACTAATCACACTCTAATTAGCAACAGGTTTGCAAACTCACACCTAGAGAAAGTGGAACACAAGTTTCATTAACCAATTTATTAACTCCTTTTTTGTGAAAAGAAGGAAAAGAAAATGCCTAATGTTATGAACAGAAATAAAGATAGAATCAAGACTGCAACTCAATAATAAAAGGCTGCAAATCACTGGACACAGTTTTGTTTTCATCAAAGTCAATGGCAGCATGCGATGAAGGTAGGAGTGGGCTGTAAGAAAGTAAGAATTTTTTCTGCTGAGGCTGAATTGAAGTTAGCTCAATCAGTATTTGAATGAATGGGGAATTACAGTTTTCACAGGCACTTCATGTTTGCTGATCATTAAATGTCCTCACAAGGAAATAGATGGGCAGAAAATAGCAAGAGCTGTAATGATCGGTGTTTGCTCTCATTGCTGTTAATGTCATTACCTGTCTTGCTAAACAACTGTTCCTAAAAGCTGTGTTGGCTGTTATAGCAAATGCAACCGCAGAATGGCCGGCTAGGCTGATAGGTATTTAGTTCTGTGGTTCTCTGTGATTCCAGAAACTCTTGCTACAGAGCACAGCTGTTCTCAGAACAGAAACCTCCTTTCCACCTGGTCCTCTAGCCCTGCTTTTGTTGCTTTTCATATTTTCTTCATATTTTAAATTGAAACATCGTCCACAGAAACCTGAATCATTCTAGCCTGACTGTTAGCTAAGCTCCTAAAAATCTTCTCAGTAGCTCATTACATTTTCTGCTCTTGATTAATGTAAGTTAAGAACAATTGACTTGAAAAGTGACCTGATATGCATCAAGTCTCTGTATGCAGAGAAAGTTTTTGCCACAGTGGTGAGGAAATCATTTGCTGATCTGAAAAGGTTCATGTTGTCTTTTCTGTTCTATGTTCTTTGCCGGGAGAGCAATGGCTGTTTGATATTTATCCCAACTTGAGTAATAATTTTAAGTCTTCCAGGTCACTGTCCTGGGTTATAGGTAATTCAAGATTACTTATGATTTTGTATTATTATAAAAGATGAATTTATACTGGGTTTGCTTCAAAGCAGAAACAATTATCCAGAGCTTTTATCCTTAGGAATATTTGGAAAATATGTTCATCATTTTGACTTAAAGCTATGTAGCTCTTTTTTCCTGATAGCAGAAGGCATTAGAAAAAGTAGAGCTAGAGAGTCTTAATAATGAAACTGCCTGTTATTTATACTCTCTGTACATAAGTTGGCTTTGGTTATTCATTGTAGTAGGAGAAAATGCTATGGGAAGAATGGCACTGTGTTATTAATGCTACCTGCTGTTATCAGTCATGGGGTTTTTTAATTCTTCTGTAATATCTGCTCCTGTGTGATCACATTTAGAACATCAAAGTTCAATACTCAGTATCGAACACTGAAGTTCACTCTCAGTGAATCACTGTCACTTCAGATACTCTGAAGTTTGCTGTAACCACATTTTTGTCAGATCAAGGGTCTGACTTTTCCACTGCTTAGGTTTGTGAAGACTGAACACAATAAAACAAGATTCCTAACTCCCACCCCTATAGTTACAGAAGTCATTCCCACTCTGAAGGATGTATGAATTTGACCACTGCTGTTACTGTCTCTTTTTAAAAGAATTAAATTTAAATCTTCTCCTACATGTAAAATAGTTCTTAGGATTCAGTATTGCAATTCATTATCTCTTTTGTTATATGCTGTTAAACAACAAGCTATGTAGGAAAGGACCCAGAGATGATGGTCAGACACAAAAGAGGCATCATTTTTACCCTGAACAACATGTAATCCAAATACTGTATCCTTTCTGCAGTAATCTAGTTGTGCGGTCTGGTACTTAAAAAAAGTAAAACATCCTAACCCCACTTTACTGTCTTTAAGTGCTGCCCGTTGTCCTTAAGTGAAAAGCCATTAGGGAGGCTGGGGGACCTTTTTATGACCAGTTCAAGGGAGAAGATGCCTTCATATCTAGAAACGTATCAGGCAAAAAAAAGGGTTTTATATGCATGACTGGAATATTATGACTGACTATAAGCATGAATGGCTGATAAGATACATATGGGGATTCAGGTGGGAACACGTTGGCCTGTATCAACTTTGTAGAATATGGTTTTCAACAACTGACAGACTGTGAGGCAAGCTGAGTTAAACATATTGGCTTGAAGAGATATGTATAGAAGTTTAGGGAAGGTAAATGCAAGTCTTCATCGCAGTTTGAGCCTACTGTGTAACAGGCAACCATTTTAATCTCATGAAACCAATGCTAATATTAATACATTCAGATCTAGGATCATGAAAGGTGTCCTAGATGTGGTTGAGCTATAGGAACTTTACTGAACTGAACAGTTAAAATATGCTCTTGATGTTACCAAAAAGTATTTTTTGAATACTTTCAGTATTCAGTATTTTATGTATGTACAGGCACTTGTGACTCTGGCATTAGCTGACCCTGTGACCCTTCAAGAAGATTATTAATTTGCCCAAGCTGCCTGAAGGCACCTTTCCCCTCTCTCTCGAGTGTTAAGTGAGTCAGATAGCTCTATGGCAGGAAACACTAGGAGAAACCTGGAAGAAAATATATAGATTGACACAGAAGATAAAACATAAAGAAAAAGTATAAAAATAGCAATGAGAGATCTGCAGCAGATCAGATTTCTGAAATAAAATTTAAAATTATACATTAAATTGCTCTATACTCTCTTGATTTGTAGACTTAGCATTCTCTGTACATCATAAACATGAGCAAGTGTTCTTGTTCATTCATTCTTTAGCAACAATAAGATTTAAAAAACCAAGTAGATTTTCTGTATTTCTAAACTGAGCAGTTTAGCAGCTGGTCCAGGCTTGTTATTGTTAAGAGAGATAGCCTTATATAACAGATCTGATTTGTGCAGCACAATGAAGTTTTGAACTCGGTTTATTGTTTGCTCCCAAATGAATTCTCCTCTGTTAGACAATATATCATAGTGCCTGCAATTTGCTGACACTCCTGCTCAGGACAAATTTTCAGTTAGAGAAAAAGCAGAGCACTGTCTTTCTGTGAGATGTGGTGACCCTTGCTACAAACTTTTCCAGGCATGGTAGATCATATAGCAAATTTTATGCTTTATAAATTGTGTGGAAAATGTCCATCATTCTCTTAGATTGTAAAACTCATATGTTATGGAAGCCTTAATGGCATTTTGGAATAGACCCTATGGATAAAAGTGATGCCAGGAGGTTGAGAAAAGTCAAGGGATTTGTTTTTCACCGGATTCTAGAGATGCTAAATATCTTCCACATCTACTGAGGCATGCATGTTTTTTGAGCTGTCTTAAAGTTCTCAGAAAGACAGACTGTGAACATGCAGTCTTTTTTGATCTTAACATCCCTTTTTACAGTCATTATGCCCAGATCCTGACTCTGCATATCTGAGAGTATCCTGAGTAATCAAACTAGAGCTGAAGCTGACTCTGAAAGCCTGTATGAGACAATCTGTTTCCTCCACCTACCCCTTGCCAAACCATTATGTTTTCTCAGGGTAATAATCACATAGAATCATCAGATGGTTTGGGTTGGAAAGGACCTTAAAGATCATCTAGTTCCAACCCCCTGCCATGGGCAGGGACACCTTCCACTAGACCAGGTTGCTCAAAGCCCCATCCAGCCTGGCCTTGAACGCTGGCAGGGATGGGGCACCCACAGCCTCTCTGGGCAACCTGTTCTGGTGTCTCATCGTCCTCATCATAAAAAATTTCTTCCTTATATCCAGTCTAAATCTACCCTACATATGAAGAACTACATATTTCATAAAGCTGCTTGGAGATCTCACTGCTGTTCAGTATTAGTGGTAACAATACGGCAACTTTTGTACATAAAGCACTTTTCATCCACTGGTCTAAGGAGGGATAAGGAGTTCTATTTTCCTCCTTTTTTTACTATCAGGGAAAAAAGCCTCCTGGCGTCTATGCTTTAAGACACTAAAACTTGCAGATATGTTCCTTTACTACATGTATAAAACTAATGTTTTGTGCTGCTGTTTTAACCATCTAAATTTTAGCCTGGCATTATATGACTTACTGATTAAATTTTTATGATAACATATGAAGCAGTTTGAATCAGTTTTGTATGTTGCTGTTCCCTTTCCCAACTGTCACTAATTAAATATTATTCCAATATATATATGTATTCATTAATGCTTCCTTTATTTACATTTTCTGTTTTACTTTATCTCTCGGAACACAGTGACCAAAAGCCTCCTTCTGTGGTGCGTACTGAGGCCGGATGAGTGAACAAACCCCTCTGAGAAGTGATATGCCTCTAAAAATACATCATCTTCATTTAACAAAATTTATTGTACTGTACATTTGCCCACAGCACTTTCAATATGGTTCTGCTTGATGAGTGTGCATTCATTATCTTATCATAAGTGTAGGTTCATGGATTTGAACCAGACAGAGCTGGTTTGCAAATTCATTGAAGCGATATATTCATGGAGGGGAAATGCCGCATAATAAAAAGAAACTGGTTGCGGCAATTATGACATTCTCGGAAGAAGGCTTCTTGGTACAAAAGTGCCCTCATAGTAGGAAAAGGAAGGAAAATGGGCTGCCCTAGGCTTTGATCAACTTTGAGGAAGAGCTGCTCCACAAACGAGATATATTGCAAAAGCACAGAATAAACAAAGTCTGTGATACTGTAAATCTGAGCATGCTTTGTTTCAGTTTTAGTGGCACAAATGCATTTAAGATAAAATTTACTGCTTTGCAGTAAACAGGAGGTAGCAATTAATGATGCTGGGCAATGCAGAAGAGGGAATGGATGACTACTCCGTGCCAGCTGACTCCTGACAAAGTTGGGAGTATAAGCATGATTAGCCAGATAACTTTTTTTTGGTATAAAGTACCTAAATGTCCCACACTTGGTAGACAGTGTATACAGAATTTTCGTATGGCTTGGTTTTTGATGTAACAGCTGCCTATAGCAGAAATCATGGGAACCAACAAGGCGTTACAAAGTCTAAGAAGCGGGCTGGCACCGTAGCTTAAAAACGTGATCCTGAATCATTTAAGCAGTATGCATACGTATTACATCTTCAGTGATACAGGCTCCAGCCCCTGCCTGCGTGTTATCAGCAGGACAGTGTAATCCGGCAGGGACCCAGTCTTGGTCCTTTTACCCTTCGTCCCAATCTGCTTACCTCGTGGGAGTCATCTGTATCTCCAACGGCACTCTGATGCCTTCTGGTATGAAAACTGCTCGGACATGCCCTATTTTCAGGCTGTGCTTTTAACAGAGCTGCTGCTGCTGCCCCAGGTCCCATGTACCCTCCACGTTGCCTCCCCTTCTCCATCACTCTGGGGTTTTCATCAAAGTGTCATTATCTGCCCTGTCATCAATCTCTAGGACAAAAATTATAACCCACTATGCACACTTCATGACATGGCCAAGTTCTGAGACTTACTGTTCCTCTTCCAGTGAACAGTGTCTACAGATTTAACTATAGAACAATGTATTAATTAATACTCCTCCTATTCCATGCAGTAAATTATGGGGTAAAGTTCATATGCCTGTTAATCATTTATACTTGCTTTCCATGAACATTCAAAAATTTGAGCCATCTTCACATGGAGACTTGTAAAAGGTGAACTTTCAGTATGAACGCTTGAATTTTATCAACTACCAAAAGAAAAAAAAAATCACTATATACATCATCTTAGTTATTGAATTAAGTGTCCAGTCGGGATGCAGGAATAATATAATTTGATTTGCATAGTTGCATGTTAGCTCTCTAACTAATTGACTAGCAAAAAACAAACTAGGAACTGCTGTTAGTCACAGATCACTATATGATAATGAACTTACTGTTAGCCAAGAGTCATTCACCGAAGAAATTAAAAAATAAATCTGAACAGCAAATGCATTTGAAAAGTTCTGGAATTCTTAACATTCACCATTTAGCTGTCAGAAACAGCTGCACAAAGAAATCCATATGCATTTTGAGAACGCTTCTTACAGAGAGCTATATAATCCAAAATATACAAATATCTCATAGTTTCTCCTGCACAAACACAGTAAATTCACAGTTTTCTTCCAAAGGCTCTGGATATTGTAGTAAGATAAGAACATTCCTGTAGATGTTTATGATCAATGCCCTTGCCCAAACATAAATATCACTGTAAATAAAAAAAAAATGTAACTAATACATGATCATCAAATGGACAAGGAATTGCTTCTTTTTTCTTTTTTTAAATATCCCGTTTTCCAGATTCTGAAAGTGACATTCTTGATCTATCTGAATTACACTACCAGTACTCAGATCAATGTTTCTGCATTTCTGCTGACAGTGCCTGCTCTCTTTTCCCAGCATTCCTCCCAACCTATAGAAGAGCTGGTTGAGGACTAAGATAACAGGAGCTTACAAGACATTGTCTTGCTGGGGATAAAGAAATTGCTGTAGCAAGCTGGACTGAATAGGAATTGGCTGTTCTGTTGAGATTTTGATTTATGTGTCTGAGCTAGTTATTCTGATCTTTAATTTTATATTGCAAAGTGCTGGATTTTACACAGGCAAATCAAGGGTGTCTGAGTGCTATTTTTGGTCTATATAAATCTCTTGCACATTCATTGTCCTATATATAATTTATGTAAGATGGCCTGTTAGCAGTCCATGATTTAACTATGTGGCATTACATTGCTTTTACATGAGGGTAATTTTTCTTTTATTCTGCTTTAGTTTCTGTAAGGACTGACATAATGATTTTTTTTGTTAGTCAAGATTTCTTTTTTCCTGCATACCTCAAATAAGTGGTCTAACAGACTCTCAAACATCACCTGGACTTTCTCCAAATTCTAAGTGCTAACTGCATTTTTCTATTTCTTCCATAAGTAGGCTTAAGCACTTCCCTTAGGCTGCTATGAGGCTAGAAAGGTACCTATGAGGTAGAGTGTCAAAGGTGAGCAAAGAGCTCCATAACACTTTTCACTTTGATTTTGCCAGTATGTCAAGCAAAGGCAGCAGTACACACACTTTACTTGCCATGTTGAAATGTGATTGCATTGCTTAGTCATCTTCTGTACAGACCTGGCATGTGAAAAGTGCCCCAAAGTCACGTCATAAGATGCATCAAACTGTATGCAGTCAGTATGTCTAGGTCAGTACCCTCTTTTATGCAGACTAAAATGCAGCTTTGGAAGATTGCTCTATAAATATACCTTTCTTTTTTTAAACATAGCTTCACTGTTAAAATTATTCCATCCTGGTTGCATAGTTAGAAACAGCTTCTGTTGAAAATTCAAAAGTACACCTAAAACTAGCTGCTAACAACTATCATGATGAATTAAACAACTGTTAGATTAGATCTCTTACAGTTCTAATGTACTACAGCTAATGTCTCAGTTAACCCTATGCAGCAAATAATTCTTCTAAAAGTGTTGGTTTCCTGATTTAGAAATCAAAGCAGCAAGATACCTACAGCTTTAATGACTTTCCCATTGCCAGCAATGGATCCACGTGAGCAAGTCAGGATTAGAAAATCTAGTTACTAACTTTCATTCTAAAATTCAATCCAACAGAGCAAACAAGTGAATATTTGGTAAAGGGCATGTACTGTGATATGAAGATATATCGTTCAGCAGTCTCATGAGAAGAGTGCTCAGTGTCCG
Source organism: Buteo buteo (assembly GCF_964188355.1). Lineage (NCBI taxonomy): Eukaryota > Metazoa > Chordata > Aves > Accipitriformes > Accipitridae > Buteo > Buteo buteo. The sequence continues at coordinate 3,099,589 of NC_134182.1, read as the reverse complement.
TAAAAAAAGGTACGCAGAAGCATTAGCTATAGTTAGAAGCAAAACCTTACGATTAATTGTGATTAATACACATAAATATTATATGAACAAATACTATAAATAATTGAGATCCACAAGAATAATAAATAGACAATTTTCTACTGAAATTTACTTTTTCATGGATCATTTGTGGATTTAATTCCTGACATGGAAATCACTCTTGAAAAGATTATGACAGTATGTCTAAAGCTCATCAGATAAATACTTGTGTCCCTAAAAAAATACTGCAATAACATAAAAAGTTTTTTAGAAACTATAGTTTTAAAATGAGATGTTTTAAAAGCTATCTTGCTTTTGACCATTTAATGTGATTACTTTGAGTTATATCTCTGGCTTGAATTGCTGACAAAATAAGAGTAAGCATGACATGATGGATAGCATCTGCCACATTAATAAGTAAAAACCTGGAAAAAATTAACTTGACATTTGAAGAAGGGGAGAAAATGTCAAGAAATAATTCTTTTTATTCAATATCGTTTGTGAGAAGCTTATTGTCCCTAACCATGTCTGGGAATGTTGTCTACACTTTATATTAGCTGTCTAGAGTTTCCATTCATTAAATGAGATATAATCAATAACAACCAGTTACATGTAAAACGATCCCCCCCACCCTGCTACACTTTTGTCCCCTGCCCCCCAGTTGAGCTGTTTCGCAGAGGCATTCCTCGGTCTGAACCATTTTACTGCAAGTCACCTTCAGTCCTTTATTTTTATATATGTGTCTGGGAAAACTGGGAAAGGGGATTACTGAGGTGCCTGCCCTAACTGGACTGGAAAACCTATTTATTCCATTTCTTCTTGGCAAAACGCTACCGTAAGAGACTACAAACTCCTTAAACACTGCTCATTCACTATGTATTTGATACAAAATGGATATCTTGGACCTAAGCCCAAGGCCAGTTACAGCTGCCTCTGCAAAATGAAGTACTCTTAAATTCTGTTCACTTAAACAGTGAAAAATTCTTTATGCAGAGGGATGCTGGGTGCCTGAGCACCACTTAGCCTCTCCGGCATAGGACCTCACCTATCGCCCCCGCGTCTCCCTGGTGCAAGGGGTGACTGCAGGGATCCTGCCCAACCTCTGCCACCAGCTGGTCTTTTGCTATTGAGCCTTAAGCTTTGCTAAAGAGGGAATGATTTAACCAGGAACCACACAGATAACTCTCTCAATTTCAAGGCCTTATTTTACTGTTTGAAGTTGTGTGTACTGATAAAAACTCCAGGTAAGTTCAGTGCTGTACCTGCACACCGGTGCTTTATATCCTGACATTACATCACACACGGAGCAGGACATTTTTTCAAACACATGATGTAATGTCTTTATCCAGAGTCTGACAGAACTTCTAAAAACATGTTTTAGAGAATGTAGGTTGAGCAGCATAAGAGCTCTCTCTTAAGCAGTAGGGAGAGATCATGCACCTGGGGAGAAATATATTTTGACCTTGAGGTTCTACTTTGTTCACATGCTCCAACCATGGTGGTTTCAAATGATCCTGGGCTTGGTTTTGAACTGAAAACTGATTTCAGCACATTCTATGGATAAAACACAACAATATGATGTGGAGTAACACTATATTGTCCTACATCAGGTAATACCTGCTAGCCTTTCTTATTTAGCTGGAAATGACAATGGATCAGAGCACTGTTTCCTAACTGTGATACACAAATATGTTGAGTTCTGTAATTAACATTTTAAAGCCCTTTTTCTATATATTTAGGAAAAAAAAAAAGGGGGGGGAGGGAGAGAAAAAAACACCAAAAGCCAGAAAGCACATCACTGAACCAGATATTCTTATGCAATTATCTAACTGTACAGAGTTTGTATTCTATTATATATCTTTTGAGAGGAAAGAGACAATTTAGACAATGTATAGGTCTGAAAATCACCATTTTCCCATCACTGTTTCGTGAAAAGTCATGTAAACCATATGTAGAGTGAAAACTCTAGAAACTAATACAAGAAAAATAAAATATAAGGTAGACTTCCTAGAGAATTTTGAAATGAGTCTACAGGATACCACTATTTTCTTCTATTCCCATGCTGATACTATGACATTGGTGCACAGAATCCCCAAAAAACTGGCAACCATTTATCATTCTCTACAATGAATTAACATGGTCTGCTACATCCTAGAGGAAAATTTCATGATGAAATATTATGGTCCTTATGAAAAATATATAAGCATATGCAGTCTGAGTTTTCTTTGCTCTGGTTGAAACTCTGCATTAAAATTGAACCTCTGCAGGATCAATATGTCTCTCTCTACCTACTTGTCTATGCTGGTTACATGAAAAACTGTTCATACTTTCTTATGGGTGGACTTGAGTTGTCAGTGATTGATCCTGTGCCCTTTTTGGATTTTCTGTTACAATGGGACAAGGAATGAAATTCTGGCTCTGTTTGAGCCAACGGGAGATTCACCCGTGATGTCAGTGCAGCAAGGACTTTGTTGTGTGATTTTTGGTGCTAAGGGGTAGCAAATTCTTGCTTCTGTTTAAAAAAAATCCAACTCTTGGCCTTAGCAGTGGGCAGGGTATGAAGTCTTCTGCAAATGACTGACTAGCTCCCTAACAGAGAAGGAGGAGGATTCTTAATGCTTATCCTCCAGCTTCCCAGGCAAGGAGCTCTTGACAGTATTATGTCTGCTAGACCCTGAGAGAAGCCATCTGAAATGATAGACCTGTTCTGGTGGGGCACAAAAGGGAGAAGAAGTTATGAAGAGGAATTGGTTAAGAATGACTCATGCTGCACAGCTTCTCGCCTTTCTCCAGGCAGGACCAGTCTGGGGAATTCCTGCAATATTTGGTATCTTATAACATCCTTTCTTTAAGAAGAGAGAAGGAGAAAAACCATCAGTTTGCTTTATTGCATTGTCAGGATTTGATTCTTGGGCTACTGTGCCCCTATTGATGTCTTAATGAGGCCTAGGAAATAATACTTCTGGCCTAGAAAATAATAATTCTACTATAAAGACCTGCTTATTCTCTTCTGTTCTCTTAAATATTTCTAAGGCAACAATCCAGAGAATTCATCACTGCATCAAGAAAATCAGTGTTTAGTATCAGGAAGGAAAATAAAAATGCTCTTGCACGGGGAAATTTGAATACTACATACAGCTATTTGGAAACCTATTTATGATATTAAAAGAAGTGACTTACAAAAATTCATGTATTTAACAACTTTTAGAAGCAATACATCTTTCTAACAGGACACAACATTAAACTAAGAATTTTATGACTTTTTTGCACTGTTTATGAATATTATGTAGATTTTATCTTGCCCTAAACACTCCAACATCTACCCAGAAAACTTTGGGCTACATTTATCTTGGAAAAGAGACCTGAAGCACAGTGATGCTTAGGTTATTTTTCTCCCTCTGCACAAACTACATGATCTGCATCTTATACATCTCGGGTTTGGTGCAGTGTGCTCCACAGGAGTTGTTTACACACTGGGTCATTATCAGTTCAGTTGTCTTTGCTTACCATGTTTACTTGATTTTTTCACCTCAGATTTCAAGTGTAAAACCAAGAAGAGAAGAGCAACACTGAAAATAAAAAAATCCTGATAATGACATCTATGCTGCATTATTGATTTTCGTATAAAATGTGTGTAGCTTTCATATAAGATGTGTGTAGTAATTGTTATACTATTCATAACAAGGTCAGGTCTGCATCAGAAGCATCAAGTGGTGTTCTTTCTGCTTCAGATATTACTGGCATTAATAATTATTCTGTAATCAACAAGTGTGTGGCAATTCTGTTGATGATGCATGAGACACGGGCATTGCCCTCATCCTTGCTCTGCCGCAATGACCGCGATGGCAAACGTGCTATCGTCAGGAAACCAGGCTGATACAGTTCTGAGGAACTTGCAGTAAGTAAACAAATTCTCTAAAGGAATTCAATGTTTGTAGCTGCTGTCTCACACATATTAACAGCCTTTTAAATATGCTGTCAGAGTTCATGTAACAGCAGTGAACCTTTCCTTTTTTGTCACTCTTTCTGGGCAGGTTTTGGTTATAGCCTGTGGTCTGCTTGTTTATCATTCCTTCCATTTGCTATGCTCTCTATTAATCTATTTCTAGCTTTCTCAGTACTACTTTGGAATTATCAAGGCATGTCATAGCTGGCAAGTGTGAATGTTTTGCCTTGCTGCTGCTGTGCCATTTTGGGAGGAGAGCTATGCAATTATGACAAGTTGCTTGTTATTAACCTTTGATTGCTGAATGTTGTTTGTTGAGATGCAAAAAGCAAGAACATAAAGGCAATTTTAATTCTCTCATCCTTACTGACTTCACACACTCTTTCTTGACTGTCTGTTGTGGAATAAGCTCCCATTTTCAATTCATTCTCTTACAACAATGTGCTCTTTCAAATCTCTCCCAAAAGCTCATTTATTCTCAGCAACTTCTTAACCAAACAGCCGTGTCTCCTCTCCTATTATTACTTCTGTTTCACCTGTCCTTTCATAAACCTTGTTTGTACTCTCTCTCTCTTTCCTTTCTTACTTCTTTTATTATGCTTATTTTTGTAACTCATTTTATTGTACTATTTAAGAGTAAGTTTAGAGTGCCTTAGCCAGGGCTCCTAAGAAAAATCAACAGTCAGAATCACTAAAATGAAGTCATAGCTACAATGTAGGGCGCAGATGCTGTGCATGAAGTAAAAGCAGACATATAGTTCTTCTCTAACACTTACTGCAGGGTCCCATCCTGGAGTTCACTGAAACCATGGAAGTCACTCAGTTGACTTCTGTTAGCTTTGAATCAGGCCAGGAGGAGAAAATGAAAAGGCAAGGCAGAAGGATGAATGGAATGGAAAAAAGAAAATATAAGTCCAATGGAATACAAGGGAGATGCACTTTTATCACCTCTGTTAAAACACCCGTTTTAATAAGCATGCAAAAAACCACAGAGTTTTTCAAAATGCAAAGTACATATGCAATACTCTTTCTCTGATTAGGACTAAAGCCAGGATGTGAAATAAAATTTAGTAAACACAAGGGAAAACAACACAAGTAAACACAATCAGAAAAGGAATTCTACCATTTTGGGTAGCATTCCTGGTTTACCAGTCAAAGTAATGTACAATGAATTGAGCCTTTTACTTCTTTTTAGAAAGATTAATACATTCAAAATACCAGATGCCTGCATCTTTCTGTTATCCTTTGAAATATGTATTTTCAAGTTCATCAATGCATGATCACTTGCTTTTTGTTAATTCTATACTCTCTTAAAAGCAATAACTGAAGCAGAATGTGCATTTCTTCTGAAGTTCTTTTGAAACAAAAAAAAAGACATTTCAAAACAGATAACATTTAGGAACTAAATTCAGCTACACATAGTGATTTAAAATGGAATTTGAGATAATTTCTGTTGCCTTCATTTTTTCTAGCCTTTTAGATTTTAAAAAAGAACATTCAGGCTACAAAATGAAAGCTATTTCTGATATCAGTCACATATCTTCATATACAAGGTGCAACAACTTTTTCAGACAAATATTACATTTGCCATGATAGTGCAAGGGAATACTACATTTTTTTAAAGAGGAAAAACTAAAATCGTACTAAAATTCAAATGCATCAAGTAAGTCTGACTTTTCATCTTAAACATTGTGAAAATCTCATATGTGCCATTGTAATGGGGAAAAAATGATCCATTTGTGTTCTGCAAAAAGTGTTATTTTTCATTTACTTTGACATGACATTAAGAAGGTGTAAGCTCAGCAAAATACACATTTGAACTGTATGATTTAGCTCCAATTAAGCCTTTCAGGTAAAGCAATATTGAGTTAAGTGTGCTCCTGCAAATCTAGAACATATCAAAGGTAAAAATGTACCTACCTTTTCCAATAGTAGTCTTGGAATAGTAAGTTTAATCTTTCTTGGTTGTGCATATAACTTTATTCCATTTTGTTCATAAAAGTTAAAAACCTACCATGGCTACCTATTTAGAATATTTTTATAATTTTTGCCTAGGCAGTAGAAGGTCATGCTTGTAACACAAGTTCAGGTTCCATATAGTTTATGACTAACAGTAAGTGTGCCCCCGAAATACACCTTACGTGAATGTTCAGCTGTGAGAAGTGGGCTTCTATAAAATATAACAGTAACCTGAAACAATTACTGATGATAGAAGAAGAATGCAAAGAAGAAAAAACATTTGAAATAAGTTCAAAGAAAAAGGGCTACAGTTATTACTGACAGATTGTGAGATTTTATCTAATAAATAAAAGGAATGTTGGCCTGGAAATCAATGAACCAAAATTGGTGTGTTGGAACCAATTTTGGTTCATTGATTTGGGCTTGTACAACACCCAAAGGGAAAAGGGTCTATTTTATCAAAAGCAAAAAGGGAATCACAGTAATCACAGCAGCTGACTTGGGATTTGATTATTGAACCAACCTTTTTTTCCCCACTATGAAGAACTGCATGATAGATTAAGAGATTCTTAATATCGTACTTTGAAATTAGCTCAATGGCCTCAAGTGGATCTTTATATAAAAAAGTAAACATTACTGGGATTTTGCTCTTACCCTTCGGGGTTTTTTTCATACTTCTGTAATTCCTTTTGTTCAGTTCATTGATGCTACCTTTTTCACATGAGCTAGCAAGGTGAACAATGACAAAATTTCTCCTATGTCATTAAGGCAGAAAATACTAAGATCTATTTGCACCTGAGAGAAGCCTCTTGCTCTTGCTGATGATGCCTGTAATGACCCCATGAGCGTGCTGGATCCCAGCTGCCCCTTGCAGTCCTATCTTCACCTGCTGTGGCTCTAATTCAACACCCAGAACCTGGGACAGCTAAAACACTTTTGAAAATGTGGATACTTGGTTGAGAAGATGTTGGTTAGATGACTAGGTTCAGCCAGACTCACATAAGCTTGGGTTTTCCTGTTGTACATGCTGGGTTTGTTGATTTTCTGGAGGCTGATGGTGAGAGTGGCTGGCAAATTTGAAACCCAAAGAGCTTCAGTTTGATTCCCTTCAGATTTAAAAAATAAATAAATAAAGATTCCATAGAAATGACATAATTAATAAAATGTTTAGAGTTTGCAGCCAACCTAACTGAAGTCAGACTCGTTGCTGAGTTAGTCAAAGATTTAATCTAGCCATGAACTTTTATAGTATTTTTGTGGGAGCTTGGGGCTGGAAGGGGTTGGGTTTTGCTTGGGGTTTTTTTGCCTGTTTTAATCTTATGGCCATTCTGGTGGTGTAAAGTTTTTTTTAACCTTTTAAGGAAAAAAAAATCAGCTCTCAACCAATATTGGATGTTACTACCATTTACAACTTTATATGTAAAAAGCATAAAGGGGCTTATGACAGCTTTTGGAAATTTCTCCATTACCTTTCATAGGAACAGATTTAAACTGATACCAAGAACATTTGAAAATCATACTCAAAATGCACGTTGTGATTTAGTCAATAACTGAGGAACTATCTTAAGTTTTAATGTTTGAGGAACTTAATATTTCATTCTTCATTAATGCTAATTACTCCCCACACACACACTCACATATATACATCTGTGCACACAATAATTATAGGTTACAGCATGTGTTATATATATAGTGTGTATAGGTATACATTTAGAAAGAGAAAAAAAGTACATATGGTTTCTCCTATTCCTGTCTTACCACATGAAGTTTGCAAAGATTCATTACTGTGATAAAGAAACTAAAAGGGCACTTAATCTTGAAAAGGCTTTTCAACCCTCTTCTCCTTCTTCCTAAAATTCATTGCACAGGAGAACAGAAGTAAAAATCTTATGCAAATTTGCAATAAATAGATTAAATGTTATTCTGTGTTCAGTCATGAGCAACCCTCTCGTTGTTCTATAATCAGAGCTGAAGAAGGCAGTGATGCAGAATAACACAAAAATATGATGATAATAGAATAACTATCAAACATTTCCAGAAATAAACATCCACAACAAATTTGTCTCTGTTTATTTGGTTCAGTGTAAGTAAAATTTGCTTTCTTGAGAGCTATGAAGTTATTGACAATGTGACATTAATTTGGTGGTGATTTACGTCATAGTTTTCTTTTCATTTTTGTAACGAAGCTCTGGTATTCCTTGTTAACGTCCACAGATTTTTTTCTTATGTTACAAAAATTAAAACACAACACACAACTCAGTAAAGTTTCCTTTAACAAAGTCATAAAAATTGACCTGGTTTTGGCTTCTTTTTTATGTTATAGTGATGGTTAAGACACATCATGAATATATTGCTAATTAAGAGCATGACACAGGTAAAAATAAAATAATATATAAGGGAAAATTCACTGTTATTGACCGTTCAGTCTGCTGAAACAGATTTTTTTTTTTATCATCCTGATCTAGGTCAGAGTAGGTTATGAACAAGGTCTGGGTTCATGCAAAGTGCACAAGCAGGAGGAGAAGAAATCTATTTTCTATTTATTCCTCTCTCATTGGAATTTTTGTGCTCTGGTTTAGACTACAGCAGCTGTGAAGGATGTTCAGAGAACATTTAGCAGGGTGAAGCAGCTGGAGCCTGTCAGGAGGACTAAGCAGTGGTTGGGACAGGAGTGTGAACTAGTGACATTTGCCCACATTATTTCACCATTATTATGTCTATCCATAGATTAAGGGACAGAGCCTTGTTGGATGTACGTAGGTATAACGGCATTACTTTGTAATGGCATAGGCATAACTTCACATCCTAAGAGGTTCTAATCCTCAGTGCTACCTGCAACAAAAATAGACTTAGCCTGTGTGTATGCCACAGGCTACACACAATCCCCTTTAGATATGAAAAGGCAGGAAAGAAAAAGAAAAGTACTAGTCTGTATGTACTGTACATATAAAGCAATCAAAATCCTAAGACTTTTACTCTGCATGGTCATATCTGAGGAGAAGGATAGCATCTATTCTAAATAGTCTTGTTACAAAAAAAAAAAAAAAAAATCAATTCATATATTTGGGGGTATAATATAACTAATGGGTAGTTCTGGGATGGCACCCAATAAATTTTTTCTTATTCCTGTATTGTCTCTCTGTCTCATATACTACATACTGTACCTACTATAATCATCTCCAGAAAAATAAATAGGTGGTACAGAACTCATATATCTGTATCTCTGGGCCAGTCAAATGTGTTTGAAGTTAAAGCGATGCTGAGTGGATGTTTCAAACTTTGGAAAGTTCATTCTCCTGAACTGGATCTCTGCAAGTACTCTGAATATCTTGATGCTGTTTTGAAATTTAAAACTGACCTGCTATGTGATGTTGCGCAACTCTCGCTGTCTTCAGGTTCTTTTTGCATGTTTTATCTGTTTTGGCTGTAGCCTTAATGCAGATATTCTCCTCACGTGTGTACACACTTTTTCAAAAACTGATTTTAAAGACCCTGCAGTCCTGGTTGGAGCCTCAAAACAATACCAAAGGGAAATATTAAATAATAATATACTTTTTATTAGCTTCTAGAGGCAGCCTATATATTTGATCTGTCAGGTAGTACTTTCCTTCGTAGTGCCAACAGCAGTGTAATCACAGAAAAGCCATCTCCACATATCTCAGTTTCAGTCTTTATTAACAGGATGAAAAACACTTCCAGCTGATAAGACTGCAGTTCATGGTAGTAAGTTCTTTCAAATAGTTACACTGCAGTTGATATGCATCAATCAAGTATTTCTTCCAGTTTGTAAGAATTTTTGACTGTAGAGCTGGAGCACGTTTAGCAACATGTGCATGTCCATAAGTACATTCAGTAGATAAGGATTAGAAATCTATACTTTTCCTGGTTTTTCTAATGAGAAACTTTAACCAAACGAAGATGTATAGCAAGAGTAGGAGATGACACAACATGAAAAAGCAGAGAACTTCTGCTTTCATGTTCATTGCAAATGTAATTTCAAAATACCTAGGTTGTTTTCACAATGTTTATATAGCACATGACAACTGGCCAGTTACCTATGCTAGACAAATCCCATTCACTGGAGAGAGCTTTTCCTAAAACTGTATTTATTAATGATCATTCATTCCCCAAAGCCCTGTTCACCACTTCTACGTATGAAGAAACTCAGCACTTTGACAGACATGATCTTGCAAATCTAGCTGAGTGCCATAAGGAATGATTCCTAACATTGTTTCTGAGTTGTCTCAAACTAAAATTTGGTCACTGTGTGAAGGCTTATAATCCACTGTAGTTGCTTTAAGCTAATGTGTTTGATTTATCACTGAAATGGACTGGAAGCTTTCGCGCCATCAGTGATGGCATCTCAGGGCTCTTGTTTTGCAATTAGATTTACCAGAAAAGCATCATTAGACAGTTCATATGAGCATATATTTTGCTGGGCACAAGTAATTCAGAGTAGGTGCTGATATACTTTTGGAGATCTGAGTAGAGATACTTTAAGGAGGTACAAGCCCCGCTGCTTTTTATACTTCTAATTTGCAGTTGGGATTCCTATTCAGCCCGTTTCTGAATGGGTAGCTAGCTATGTTGAAATGAGTGGGAATCAGGATCGAGTTCTTTTTTACAGGGTGTTTTGAATGTAAATTTAAAAAATGGGAGACTGTAATAAAACAAATAAAACTCTTAGACTTACATAGTTTTGTCAAAAAAAAAAAAAAAAGGATTTTTCCCTATTCTGTTAACAAAACAAATGTTCAAAACAAACATCCTCCAGCCATTGGTTAATAGAACAGACCTGCCAGGCATCGATGAAATGTGAGCAAAAATCATTTTGTTTGCATTTTAATAGATTTCAAGCCTGAGTGTCTGAAGTCAAGGTCTTAAAGCTATATTGAGGTTCCTAAATGGAATTACTTTGATTGACAAGATAATGCTAAGTAACCCCAGCATTGCTGAGGTCAGTGAGAAGACTAAAGAGGGTTAATTATCATGGGAATACAAAGAGTTATTATAACTAGAAAGGCGAACATATGAAACATCACAATCAGATACTGTTTGCCCATGGGATAAACAAGGCAAACGAGAAAGAAGTTTTTGAATATAACCCCTAAGAATGGAATTTAATTGAACACAAATTAAAAATGCCAAAATTGTAGCAATTTTTTCTCACAGGCCTTTCCAGACCTCCTGAAAACATTCTGGGTTTCCACGTGGATACCTGCTTGTCTGAAGACATGTTCCATTTTAAAAACAAAACAAAACACTGAAAAATACAACTGCTCTGAAGTGCAAGGTTAAAGTCGCTAATATGTAGGGACTGGCATCAAACAATATAATTGTGTTATGCACTGGATAAAGTGTTAATTAAGAGCCTGTGCGAACATAAGAAGACCTCCGACCCTTTCCAGGTTCCCCCAGTCCATATTGCCACCAGTGCATGTGCCTCTGTCTGCTTCCAGGTTCCTCTCTTGACTGTTTTCTATATCTGTTTAGGGTCTCATTGCTGAGAATCAAGACCAAGAGAGCAGATTAGAAGAACAAAGAGTCAAAAGGCTGGGGAAGGAGGGAGGCCCTGGGGAAAGGGGTAGTAGGTGAAAGTATTTGCACTACTGGTTTTAGAAACACAGAAAGCTTCTCCTCTCCTACGAGGAGTGCCATTTGAAAGGATCCGGTCTTCCTTTGCTAGCACTGGCTGTGCTCTGTAAGGGAATACTTCATACACAAAATGATGGGAGGCGGAAATGGTGTTCCATCATGCAACTTTTATGAGTATATCTATATTTTAATATGGTTACACTGTTCTGCAGCAGCCTACAAAGTTTGTTTATCTAGTCAGTTACTTGATATGAATCTTTTCTTATTTTAGCCAACTCCTAGCTTTTTTATGGATTGGAACAGTGTGTGCTGTGTGGCAAGTCTTTCTTCTACCCTATTAGAATACATTTCATCTGAACTAATACTCAGTTCCATTTGCAAGGTGCATTTCTCAACAACAGAACAGAAAATTTCATCTTGGCTCATATTTTCTGGGAGCTTGCCGCTTTCGCCTTAGTTTGCCTTAAAAGTCTGTCTTCAGTTATAAGGGCTCTATCGAGTCTCAGTTTACTTGGGAGCTGCTTTTCTCAGCTTATCAGCTGGAGTCAAAAGAGAAGGAAACAGCTCAAACCTCTGAATTTACAGCTGCTGAAGGGACTAGAGCATCTCTCCTCTGAAGAAAGGCTGAGAGAGCTGGGACTGTTTACTCTAGAGAAGAGAAGACTCAGGGAGGATCTTATCAATGTATATAAATACTTGAAGGGAGGGTGCAAAAAGGACAGAGCCAGGCTCTTTTCAGTGGCACCCAGAGACAGGACCAAGGGCAATAGGCACAAACTGAAACACAGGACGTTCCATGTGAACATAAGAAAACACTTTTTTATTGTGAGAGAGACCAAACACTGGCACAGGTTGCCCAGACAGGTTGTGGAGTTTCCAGTGTTGGAGATATTCATCTGAACGTGGTCCTGGGCAGCCTGTTTTAGGTGGCCCTGCTCGAGCTGGGGGGGTGGACAAGATGACCTCCGGACGTCCCTTCCATTCTTAACCGATCTGTCATTCTGTGAGATTCTGCATCCCATGTCAAAGCAAAACCAGCTGCAATTGGTAGATACAGGAATACCCAGTCTTAATACATGAGATCTAGGTGTGAAGGTTGTTTCTCTATGGCATGTTCACTGGGCCTGATGTACCTAAAAATGCATGGGAACGCTCTGTGTGTGTGTGAAATATTTTTTCTCCCTGCAGTCTCTGTGGAGGGTAGAACTTGGGTTCAAGACTTGGTATTTTGGAGATGCACATTCTTCTGCACAAATTCAACTTACCTTGTGAAACATGGCCAACACAGAATGGGTATTTATGTATGGTATATATGCTTTAACCTGAAGTAAAAGACAAATCTCTTTTCTTGGGGAGAAAAACTACATTTTTTTAGAAGATATATATCCATCTGAGCATCTGTAGTAGTTGTAGCTACATGCAACCTGTGAAACATACTTTTAAATAGTAAAGCAAAAACTGCAAAATATGCTGTACATATGGGAATGAAAAACAATGAAGGCAAGGCCCTATGAAAAATCCTTAATCCAGAACTATTCATAAAACTTGGCATTTTATAGCAATCTATAGGTCAAAACAGACATTAATTAATTCTCACAACTCCTTTGAGCAGGGGATGAGAAAATATTATTTAAATTAGAGAAACTAAACCAGTTAAACATTTCAGCTCCTGAGGCTATATAGCATGAAATCTTACGCCCCATTATTTGTTTCTATTAATATTTATTCTATAGTCACGTTAATCACATTTATTTACTATCAGTTCTGAGTTCTGTACATCTGTTTGTTTCAAAGCTATATTTCAGTTATAGCCACAGACCCACTATAGAACTGCAGGAAAAAGGCAGACTAACAATTTTTGTTCTGAAATGACTGCAGTAGGCAATTGCTGCTTACTTTTTGTGTTCTTTCCTTCCTGCTTCCATATTATTCATTAGACAATGTAATAATGTTAGATATAAATTGCATTTAGCTGGGTAATAGTTCACAAGCATCAACCATTTGGTAACTGCATTATGTATAAAATTGTAGAGATGAGGCATATTTTCTATCCTACAAACCGACAGCACTGTTATTTAGATCCAGCCTAGCCCGGCAAGTTTCTTGCGCATCTATATCAGCGTTTGGGACTCTCTTGCTGTTCAAGGAGTGGCCGGTCCACCCAATTCTTGTACAGCCTCAACTGTCTAGAGATGCCAAACTACACTTTCTTTTATAGTGTTCTTCTCTAAACCTTTTGCATCAGATACTGTGAAAGTACATAGGAATAATAAAATGCTTATGATGGCTTACTATCATTCTTCTTAGACAAGATTTAAAGGGGGAGCTCAGGTCCAATAAGAAAGTCAGACAGGCCTTCAGGCTGATGGAAAATGTTGTGATGGCACAGATCAAGTGGTTTGTAATCTGAATTCATAGCAGGCACCGTTTGTATTTTGTTTCTTCCTTGGTTAGAATACTGTAGGCTCTGAGGACGTGATGGGAGCTTTCTATTTGCACATGGACTCAAGGGATGCAAGAAGTTGTGTTTTGTCCTAGCCATGACTGTAGTCCCTGCAGGCACATCCTCCAGCGATGGAAGGTGGGGGTCTCTGGCTCCCACCCACATACCAACTGGCAGAGCTGCCAAGCTGAAGAGGAATCGTTGTTGCCAGCCTTTGCAATTTTATCTTGATCTTGATGTGTTTGGTATTTTTCCTTAATCCCCTCCACAGAAGTTGAATGATTATCAGTAAATTTCCACTATTTTTAAAAAATAAAAAGTCTTCATGCTTGTAGTGAAAAGATTAAAGACATGACCTAAAGATATCCAGAAGAAAAAATAAAAATACATTTTAAAAAAAAAAAAAAAGAGAGAAAACAAATTTTCTGTGTTTATGATACTGATCACAACATTTTGGAAGAGCCATCATGTTAAATGGTTGCATTTTCTGATACTAGAAGGCTGCAGTGCTCTGTGGAGGGGAAAAACTGCACTGCCCCAGGCCCAGTGGTCACAATGTTCTGATTATTGTGTTTTTTAACCCAGCCCTCTGTTTATTTCCACAAAGTCCTTTCTTCCTACAAGCTTCTATTTTCAGAATCAAATGCATCTCATGTTTTGAGCGTCTTCCTGTAACATAGAACTTGCTGCACACTCTATCAGAAATAAAAGTCATCCGCGGAAACATTACAAATCCTCATTTCAGTGAACTGTATCTAAAGATGTGGATTAACTTTAGTCAAAGCTTTTGCATTTATGTCTAACACCAGTTTGAGAAGTCATTTTAATCTGCTGCTCTTCTCATGCACAGAGTGATTGTGGTGAAGTGATTTAGAAGGGAATTGCTAGAAAGAATTTAACTTTGCTAACATAGACAGATGGACAAGGGTTTAACATTAATAATTGGAGGTGCATGCTTATGTATGTGGAAAGGGGGAGAATGCTTCTTTTTTATTAGAAATAAAGTCAGCAAAAACTGAGCACAGGAGTTTATATGTAATTCTCTAGATACAGAAAATCAGCACTGAATTGTGCAACAGTATAGCTCCAACAGGAGCTTGAAATTAAGTCAATCCCCTGGTTAGATATGTGATTGTTGCTTGTGCAATTAGCCTTGCAGTAGTACTAAGATGAGCTGAGAAGGATTTACTGACTGAGGCCAAGTCTTATCAGAGAAGCCTTTTCGGGTGTAGATTAATGTGGAAATGACTTTTGCACGCCTCAGTAAGCTAGTGCATTAGGAGTAAAGACTTTGCTAAAATGCATTACAAAGGCCATTTTGCCCTGTACTAGAGAGAACAGTTTGCCCTTTCTGTGGCAGATGTTGTTGCAGATTGCCCCGGCATTTAACAAGTTGGGGATTTAAAAAAAATCTACCTTTTAAAAATTATTTCAAATTTTATTAGGTAAAAGACAACAGAGCCTTGAAAAAATTCATTAAAGAGTGATTGATAATGTAATGTAAAAAAATACTACCTGAAAAAAGAATGCACAAAAGTTTAAAAAGTAGAGAAGATTCATTTAAATGGAAGAGTCGTCCCTTTAACAGCCAGAAAGTTATCATGGACAATGAATGATAAAACAAGGACAGGCTAACAAATGGGAAAAGAAAGGGACAAATAAGTCATTAAGCAGGGATGGCTAGACACAGTCCAATGCTATGAAGCATAATACATTTGGGGCTTTTTTTGGTAAAGTATTTCAGAAAACACAGCTTGTGTTCATATTCTTATCCATTTTTTGATCAAATAAAAGGATTGTGAACAAGTTTTTGAAATCCCAAAGCAAATAATTGTAAAAGTTCTGAAGTAAATTACTTGAAAGTGAAAAGAAATGTGATTTCTCTACCTTTGTATTGAATAACCAAGCACACCCGCCATGGTGCTTCAGGAAAATGCCCACTTAATGTGTCAGAGTCAGAAAAGAGATTTGAATTGCAGGTGCTTCTGAGGTGGGCAACATAGCCTAAGCTATTACCTCTTTCTGGGTAATAGTTTCTGGCATCTGCTTGCTCATTCACTTCAGAATACTAAGAAGCACATTAAACAACTGCTCAGCCCACGTAAGTCATAGAAAATATAAATGTAAGGTAGCGGTGAAAACATCACGGGGAGGTACGACATCGATGTACTTCTGTGTCTGTGGGCTGTTACACTTTCAGCCACATATCTGTTAGGTTTAAGCGAAGAATGAATGAGCTCATGGAAGAGAAATCTGTGGAGAAATCCTTAACAATGAAATCGTATCCAGATTAGGACTCTTAAATGGAGGTGGCTGTAAAAGCCTGAGGAAAAGGTATCATATATCTTTGCCTTGTTCCTATACTGCATCCATGTATGGACAGGGCACTCCTCACCATCTGTCCCTGCCCAGCTGTTCTAGCCAGCTCTCGTAGAGGTACAGTAGTGGATTTAGACAGACCTTTGGTCTGATCCCTCAGCATGTTATGTACATGTGCTGAAAATGCAAAATGGAAAATTATCTTCAGGCTTTATGGAATATTTTATATAGCATAAAGTAAAATGTTTGTCACATATTCTGGAAAAAAAAGAGGTTTGGACTACTTCAATTATTTGTTGAAATTATTTTTTATTTCTTCCACTGAACACACACCAAAAAAACCCTTAAGCTAAAACATGAAAGAGACAGATATCTATTTGTCTCCAATCTCTGCCACATAATGTGGAATAACTAGGGAAAGGAAATAGTTGCAGAGACTTTGCTGCAAAAGTGAGGATCTCCCTAGAGGCACCCAGCAGAGAAGGACAGACCCTTATGGGTACCTGCAGTCTATGCTAACTGTGTGTCTGTGATTACCGCTTCGGTTACGATATTCCCAGCAAGAAGACAGATCAGCGTGGAAGAAAGTGTTGCTACTTCGTTGTGACACAGGGAACTGCTGTGAACTTCAGAGCTGTGGCTAAGGGAGGAGAGCACAGGGGTCCCTGTACGCGATGTGATGTGGGTACAACTAACTGAGATAGTGCAGCTTATCTGGACCGTACTCGACAGGAGGCCTCTGACAAGTTTGAAGGATGAAGATGGGGTAAAGATGATGGAATCAGCAAAGATATGTGAGGGAGGGAAGAAGACGACTTTCATATCCTGGGGTATTCAAGGGGTGATGCACAGGAGAGACGGTCCCATGTATGCACGTACTGGGATATAACTTTATCAGGAAAAGGTTTGTCCGTTCTACCACTGCAGCCTAGCCTATCTCCAGTTCTGGTGAAACCATCTGGGCACAAAAAAAAAATTGTCGTGTCAAGGATGATCTTCACTTGTGCAAGGAAAAATGAAAAAGCATGGGAATTACAAAGTCATTAACTATATATTAAAAATTCTTGCCTGACAACTTCGTAGTTAAAAATCATTGGAAGTGAGCTGCCATGCAGTTGTTTGCTCAGCCAAGGGAAAGAACTGTCTTGAGTCATATTTCAATGACCTCATTTCTGGCGTGAATGGGAAAACAACTCTAGAGCTTTAACTATTTTTGCTAGAGATATCGTTTCTGCTATAGATTACTAAGAGTACTGAAATGGCTTGGAAGTTGAAGAATGAGGAGAGTTTTTCAGAAAAGTAAAGAACATGTGCAGATAATACCTCAGTACAAGATCAGAATAACTAATGTATAAATTAACTCCTATTCATATTTCCACACAAAAGCAGGTGGATAAACTGAATCTGACTTGCTGACTTTTACGTGGGAGAAAATCAATTTTGCTGCACAGCAATATAACAGCAAAATACAGTGCCTAAATGCAACAAGAAGTCCCAGATATTACCCCAGGTATTCATTGTAATAGACTGCGTCACGATTTGATAACATTATTGTTTAATACTACTGCCTGTTTCATACCCGGCTAACAGAGGGTGGGAATTGCGTGAGACTGTCCCACAGAGTCCAGAGCTGTCAGGACAGATCAGTCAGGACATTCAGTAAAAGAGAGCAGCAAGAAAGATCTTGATGTGTGGTGTTCTCCAGGACACATCCAGCCTCTTGTTCATCTCCCTTGGAGCATGTTGCCTTCTCCTATGGACTGTAAAGAAAAGACATGATCTAGGAAGCTGGTATCTACAACAACAATCAGATAGAGCTATAGCTCTAAGTGTCTAATTGAATCATTGTCTCCTTTCTCTCTGCAGAAGAAAGAGGGGTCAGAAGGAACCTGTAAAAATCAGTCTTATTGGATATTCATAGGCCACAGAGATAAGGGACATTCTTCTAAACCTGCAGTTTCACAAGCATTTTAAGCTCAAGGCAACACTGTCAACAGAAGGAACTGCACAAGGAGCTCCTTTTCACAATGACAAAAATACTTGGTTCAGGCGTTTCTGTTAGATTAAGGAAAAAGCCAAGGAGAAAAAAACTACGTGTCTGAAGTTGTAGTTACATTCCCCAGCAGGGTCCATAGCTCATTCACACTTGCTAAATCACGCCCTGTACCTCCTTTCCCTGACTTAATCCTGTAATTCTGGGTCCTGGGTGCAAACCCTGCAGAAACAAAACAACTTCCCAGTTCAAAGTTGTAAAAACTGTCTGCTTCCCATGAATAAAGACTGACCCTCCCTCTTCTGCTAGTCTAACCGTGCTGGTTAAATACATACCTGTTATACATATTCACTAAATTTCTGGAAAATGTTATACATAATCATTAACTTTCCAATAAATCATTAGCATATGTAAATGTCTCTTCATGCAGGTGCAGTGAAGGTCTCTGGTGGTCTTCAGAAGCCCTCTGGTGGTCTTCCATAGTCTTCCTCACTTGTCCACTTCTTGACCTCTCTTAGGTGGTTCTGAGCAGTATAATTCTCACCATCATCTATATTAATTTACATAAAAATGCATATTATGTCTATTCTTAAATGTAACCTTTCCAATAATAGGTCCTTCAGTCACACCATCTTATTAATATTCTTATGTTAAAACAATCATTGGTTAAACTCACTTAACTCTACTGATTAGAATCCTCGATAATTAGATCGAGCTGGGAAGGGTAAGGGGTTTCCAAGCAGCAAACTGGTGTCCATAACTGTTTCCTTAGTTTCCTAAAACAAAACACTACAAATCAACAAATCTTTGTCAAAGTTTCTGTGGTTAACTGATTTTAGACAATACTTGAATTCTTATGGTTACACATGGTACATTTTCTAAAGTCCCTAAGTTCCTATGACTACATTTCAAACTTAACACTCCCATACCTATGCCTCACAGTTTTCTACTTCTTAATCAAACCAAACTCTTTTATGTGATTAAATTTTGATTTCTTTACCAGATTATTTGCAACAATAGCTGTGACAAAGGGGTAAAATTAAGAAGGGATCAGAAACTTTTTTAAGGAACACAAACTGTCTGTAGGGGGAGGTCGAAAAGAAAAAATTAACGTTAATACCTGGAAGCACAAAGGTGAATGGAAGTGCTTATACGGGGAGAGATTTGTACATTTTTTGCCCATATGCTTAAATTTGAGAATGCCTGTAGACTCAGGGAGTACAGTAAGATTATTTAAATGTTTAAGATATCTCATTAAATTGCAGTTTTGATACAGTTTTTGTACTGTTAGTGGAATGTACTTACATATAATTTATGGTATTATGAATAAAGCTTAATGGGAGACGATTTATAAAGAGGAGTTAATGGACTTGTTTCCCACAGAATTAGAAATCCTACTGTGTTTCTGTTAACAACCCCTCCAAACTGAATACCCCCTCATTACCATTAGATTACAATTGTTCATAACGCACCTGGCTAACTAATATTTTCCAGCTTAAATCTAAAGAGAGAGTCCTCCTCCTTCAAATTTATTATCAGTTGGTTAATCATTAGTAGCTTGTACTAGAATCCTAATTTCATAGAGAATGACTCCATCCATCTCAAGTGGACTAAATCCCTTTGTACATGAGCTTGTTTGCACAGTACATCTCTCAGATGTTTCTAGAAGGAAAGACTTAAAGACTCAGTAAATTGAGCTGGTTTGCTCATGAAACCTAGTGATGTTCCCAAGCTTTCCTTACCTGGCTCAATCAGAATCTTTTTTAAGCTTCAGCATGGACACTACTACTCAGTGGTAAAAAGTATTATACAATATTAATTACTGCGATTAATAAAGCTGTAATTCAAGCTCGGGTTCTTCTGTGATCAAAAGACTAATTTCAGTTGCAAGGGAAAACCTTTTATGTCAAGCTCAAAACTGGTCAAAAGATTTGCATGGGCTTGGAAGACAGCTTTGCACTGTGAATGGAAAACACTTAAAATTTAGTCTGTACTTTGTTGCTGGCTGTCCACACTGGAGAATACTCTACCCTTTGTAATGTGCTCAGGTACAAAAATATCTTTGTTGACCATATCAGAATTTTAATAAAAGTCCTGTTTTCTAGCTTACTTTATTAAATCATCCTTTTCCAAAATTAGTTGTATAATTCCGTCAGAGAGAATTTGTTTTGAATCAAATATAGAACTACATACAAACAACTTCAAATATAGCAGCTTATTGTTTAACTTTGTATATATTTTGTGTGCTTGTTGATTCAAAAGTGCAGATAGACTGTAAGTGAGGAGAGATCCATGGAAAACAGTTTGTCTTCATATCAAAATGATAGTACCATAAACTTCAACTCATTTGTTTCTGATGTTCGTATTCATTTTGGCCATTAAACCTTATCTTTCATTGTTCAAGGTTGTCTTCATTTTTCTTCTGTTCTTGCACCCTGCTTAAGTGATAATTCACCATCCATAAAACAAGCACTGAGATATGGAACCCAGGGCAAATGTTGTATAAAATTGCCATCAAAACCATTTCCTAAGGCATATTATCAGTGATTTAGGGATCATTTTTTTGTTAGATTTTGAGAATAAATGGTCGCTTCTTCATTAAACCATTCAGTTTCTACACATGCATTTCCAAAATGCCAGCACCACACCTGTCATAAAACATCCATGTATATGATGCAGCATTTCTGTCAAAAAATTTAATAAAGTTGAAAAATTCCCAGTGAGGAACTCCACAATAAAGCTGTTCCAAAACTACTTTTACTGAGCGATACTAATACACATGTCAGGAAAAAAAGTCTAAGCATAACAAATATTTTACCTATGGCTCTATTTTCCTATTTCTGATGTTTCTAACTGTTTCAAGACAAATCATTAAATACATGATACACTGAAAAGACTACAACAGTGTTTTGACAGATCCCTCTGTTCTCTATGTAACTGTCCATTAGTTTGAGTTGCTTAGGATTAAATTGGTCCACTATTTTAATCAGATGAATTAGCATTCAAATAAATTTTAGTTTTGAGTCGATTTATTGAATACATAGATTAAATCTAAAATTAATTCTATATCTTGATGGGATGAATTTAAATTCAATTTAGTATTCGATCAGATTTTATTTTTCCATTGAATCATATATTATGCATCCATGTTCAGGTAGATTTTAATGATTAATAGGGCATACAACCTTATAAATCAACCATGAAAACATCAGTCACATTAGAAATCAGACTAGACTATTTTATTTTGTTTAAAAATATATGATTGCACTGTTTTGATCATATTCTCCTTACAGGCATTTTACTCTGTTAGTTGTCAAAAAAGCAGGTCATCTGCAGTTCTTAAACATTTCTCATACGCATCCTGATTCTCCACAGTATTGAGGTCTTGCAGCATCTACTCAGGTACATGAGAACTGACGGAAACTAGAGAAACTAGATTTCAATAGTATTATATTATAGAATATATTGTGAAAGGGAACAAAAATAGCCAGTCATATGCTAAGTGAGTGTTTTTTCCCTGTGTGCTCAGAGAGTCTCTCCTCATATCTCACTGACATCAAAAGCAAACTCATATTCATTTCAGTGGAGCAGAAGTAAGCCTATTACAGTTTTCATTGGTGAAAATGACATATAGCACTCATCCCAGGCATTTTCAGTCACTGAAGCCAATGTATAGTGTGAATACTCAGTCCCTGAGCAGGCACAGTCAGTCATGCATATTTAGAAAGAGAACTAGCTTTTTCTTTTCCTTTCCAGCTCCCAAAATGTGCTACTGCACTAGGTACCTGATATTTTTCAACCACGTTGAGAAGTCAAAGCATCTGTGAACTTTGATGAGAGCCAAAAGCTCTCATAAATTAATTCATAGATGTAAGAAAAAAGCATAATGCCAGGATAGTGGATATGTGAGAACAGACTCAGTGTTTCAACATATTAATATATTTTATCACAAATCGGTGTTGGAATTTAGGAACAGTCTAGAAAAGATGTATGAAATGTGTTCTTGCAGAAATAATAAATAATAAGCAATAAAGAAAGCCTTTAGAATCAATCTGGAAATTCACAACACTTGCAAGAAATTCTGAAGGAGCTTCTCAGGCTGATTTCTGCATACTTCAGTGTTAGACAGAAATAGAAAGAATGTGCTACAAGCCACAGTAGTATCTAAGGTTAATGATTACAAGAAGTGGTAAGTCCACGATTTTGTTGAAATAAAGAATGAAGCCTTTTATATTAATCAAAATGGCAAGATGTGAGAGCCTATAAAGCTCCACAAGCATATTGCACCTGACAAACTACCTTAAAAATTTCTCTATTCATACAAAACCATTTGATCTGTAGATTATAAGCTTTTGCACCACAAAAATATCCTTCTAGAGTACTTGAAAATGTCATGGAACTGATGGTTAGTCAGAACTTTTCCATTTCTACCATGCCTTTATCCCTATTTTCTTCTCAAAACCACATATCCTCACGCAAATAGCCAAAAATACAACACTTCAATGACTTTAAAACTTATTGAGGGGTTATCGCAAAATACTAACCCAAATCTTCGATAAAAACACAAGATAATGGAATAGGACATATCCCCCATTTAGTTTTCTACCTAAAGAATGTGTTTAACTTTTCCAAAACTTACCTTGTCACTCACTATTAAGCTTTAGACACTCTTCTTACCAATTAGATAACAAGGTCTTCATGACATTTTGCTAAACCCTTGGCCTCAAAGGCATCCTGTGGCAGTAAATTCCATAGCCTAGAGTCGTACTTTGTGAAAAAGGGTATTTCCTTTCATCCTGACTTGCCATTTTTCAGTTTCACTTAGTGATTCCTTGTTCCTTTGTTGAAAGAACTAGAGTTCCTCTCTTATCATCTCTTCACCAATTATCATTTTATATGCTTTTGTCATGAACCGTCTTACTCCTTACCTTTCTAAGGCAAGTAATCCCAATCCTTTAAGCCATTCTTTCAAATAGGAATTTTCCAAGGCTGATAATTATTGTTATTGCCCGTCATTGATCCTTTTTCACAGCTTCTCTTTACTTTTTTGAGACAGAATGAAGGATGCTCCACAGCATCTCAGCTAAAAGCAAACTTGTATAGTATGTTTTCTATAGATAACTATAGATATTTCTGGTATGTTTACTTGGCCAAAACAGTTTTCTAAGCAGAGGTTTTCATTTAAATACTTTAGCCTGAAAAAAATAGTGGTTTTAGCACCCAGAAACTGTATGTTCATATTTTTCCCTTAAGTGTGCAGTACTTTCAGCTTACCAATACAGAATGTCATGTGGCATTAAGTTATTTTTTCAGGTGACTCTGAAGTTCCTCACACTCTTTCTCAGAATAAACTGTTATAGGTCATCTTTGGTCCATTCAGCAAAGTATTGTGGATTTGGTAAAACTTACATGTTCCATTCTTCCCTTTAGCACTTTTTGACAGTTTCTTTAACTCCTGGTAAGATATGTTACTGGGGAATAGATCAGAAAACAACTGGATGCAATTTTTCTACAGTTGATTTGAAGGCGTGAGCTGAAGCGGCTAAGATATATCAGGGAATTTGTTTAACAGAGTTTACATTATCTAAAATACTTGAACTAGTAAAACACAGCCTTTTCTGGATTTTGTACCATGGCTTATGGCAAAAGTTAGTCATCACTGGCTTATCCTGCTCTGGGCCTGCTCCTTTGAACTTTTCAGTTTTCCAGAAATGTATTACTCAACCAGTTGTGCTAGAAGAGACTTCTGTGGGTTGATGTCTCTGCTGTTAAAGGAATTGCTGAAAGAGAGAAATTAAGTGGGGTGCTTACTTAAAGAAATTATGAGCTGGCATTGTCAAACACGTGCAGTGTAAATCCGTTATTTTAACTATGCTATTTGTACAGCGGCGGATAACTGTGCCTGCTCCGAAATCTTAATTTTCTTTCTAACTTCTGCTCATTTTGCAGTGGATATCTAGCAGAAGCATCCACACTGGAAACTGTTTAGCCTTTGCCGGTGGATTATTTTTGCCCCCAGGCCGTGCAGCGCCTGGACGCCGTCACACAAACATAAGCACCAGAAACTTGCCGCCGAGTCCAAATGCCTGGATTTAATTACAGAAGGGAAGTTTTTTTAAAAAAAATAGAGGCAACTGCTGGCCTAGCGTTACATTGTGTGCGGCAGCTCACAACCTCAGGCAACTGAAATGCTGACACTTTGAAAGACACCCTGGGAAATAAATGTTGATCTTGGGAAGTGAGTGGGAGAACTGCGAGCTGTCGCTGGCGTCCCAGAAGTAAATCTTCCTCAAGTGGGAACATCAGAGGAAACCCCCAGCTTTCCCCTGGTGATGCCTATTGGTGATTTTGACCCACAGGATGGATCCTGCAGGGTCTTAAAATATTGCGAAATAGGGGAGTAGTGTTGTCTCTCCCCGCGGTCAGCTTTTGTAATACTTCACTACAGAGATACTTGCGGCACTGGTGATTCCAGTTAAAGATTTCCAGTACCAGCTGAACAGGAACATAGTGTAGAGGTTTTTCTAGGTGGGATTGACAAGGTAAAATGGGGAAAAAACATATGACTTATATGAATCTGCTCTGCAAGGTTCCTTTTGAATAAGAAAAAAAAAATAATTTCATTCCTCTGATATCACCAGAGGAAGGAGTAAACAATTTAATTATAAAATGAAAACTTAGCTCAGGAAACCTGTAGCTTTCAGTGGCAGTTAGCGGAGAGAATTTTAAATAAATTTTTCATTTCTCTTGCCACTAATTCTATGGAAACAAGATCAATCCTTCAACAAGCTAGCTCCTCTTTGTGTTTTTTGGGGTGATGGGACCCTGCCAGATAGGAGGGGGAGGCCGGAGCAGCTCTGCATACTTTTTCTTCAGGGCTGCAAGGCAATGACTCTAGCCTAGGTTGTAAATCAGAGAAATCCTAGGGGACTTTCAATTTGCAATGGCCTTCTAGGACTTCAAAACTGCCCAGAAACTCCCACAGGGCCTGCAGTCAAGCCATTTCTCTCACTTCTGCCACACTGAGGAGATGCATATTAACTTCACGTAACCTGCACACCAAAATAGCTGTCCTTGAATCACGCATGCCTTTGCAGCTCTCAGGATTTTTGCAGTAGCATTTTCACTTAAAATAAGAGGCACTTGAATTAATAATTCTTTGGCAAATCCTTTCGACTGAAATCTGGGAAGAATAGTCAACACACTGTAGAGAAACTATGTTGTATTTTCTGTGTGTATTGTGAAACTGAATTGCCGGCTGACTCAGGGTCACAGGAGGATTACCTCTAGAGGAAAGACAAAAGTAACATCTTCTAGAGCCAGATTCTCACTTTTATTATAAATTATTTCAGATCAGCTGAAGTCCAGGTGGCAATCACCTCTTAAGTGAGCTCTAAGCAGCTTCTTCCCTAAGCTTTGGGTCTAAACCCTTTGTTTGCCTGATGTTTACTCCTTGACAAGAGCTTGCTCAATGTCAGGACCCTCGGGGGCACTATTAGGCTTTAATGGTCCTGAGCAGCCTCACCTGGGGCTCCTTCACACCCCTGCCCATGTGACCCATTTCAGCTCTGCCTGGGGGAGTTGCTCCTTTCTTGGGGGATTTGGCTCCTTCCTTGGGTGATGCTGCAGTTGTAGTTGCCTTCAGTCTTGTTCTCTGGTAAGCCTGAGTTGCTGCTTGGTTTTCCTGAGTTGACTTTGGATCTCACCTTGCCTTATGATCCCTGGATGTTTGGACCTGTTGTTCTCCCTAATCCTGCTCAGGTACCGTGGGTCACCTTGGGTGGGTGGTGGTGGGTTCATCTTGGCTTCTGGCTCATCTCCCTCCTTGTGGAGCAGCCTGGCTTACTGCTCCACAACAACCAGGACAGAAAGAATAATTTGGTTCCACTGCAGTACCCTTCCAAGAATAACGCTTAGGGCACGTGCCTGATTGCTAGAATGCTTTTCATCAGTTATCTCTCACCACCAAGGCTAGGTTTGTTACAAGAACCTGGTTTGGGTGGGCTCAGATTGTATTTGGAAGAGTCTGTAGGAACCTGGGGAGATGAATGTGCTGCCAGGCTTGCTTGGAAGGGCTGTTCCCAGTCAAGTCCTGGGTTGCCTACATGGCAGTGGTCTGGAAAGGAAATGAAAGATGGGGAAGTCAAAGTAAATCATAAAATAGTTGTTTCAGGGATGGCTTTTTTAGGCTATTTTTCACTGTCATATTTTGTTCCAAAAACATCCAAGTTTACTAAGATTTCTCACCGCAGCTGTGGAAAGAGTTTAAATCAAAAGCCTACCAAGTTTTAGTATACCGCTTCTCAGAGTGTGTGCGTGTTGTAGAAACAGAAGAACAATTCTATGTTGAAATGGCGATTTGCAAAATAACTGTTGGTCAGCTGTTATATAGCTTCACACTGACTGAAAGAAATGGTAATTAATACTAGTGGAACTGTTTCCTGGAAAAAGTAATACAGAAGAAACTTCCAACTTCTAGTTATTTGCCTTTGAAAGTTTAAAACAGATGATCCAGGAAAACGTCAGATAGTAGTTTTAAAAGAGTTTTCTGCACAAATGAAAGCCTTCCCAAATAGGATAAAAATATTTTAGTCTGTCAGCAAGAGATAAAACAGCTTGAATATTAAATTAAAAAAAAAATCTTCTCTGCTATGTTGTAATATAATCATGGCATATGACATGATAAAGTAGGATTACAAAGACTTTTAACCTTTTGTGATTTAGTCAGTCTGATATTCTCAGACAATTCATTATGAAGGAAACAACATAAGGGAGGAAAGAAATAAACCTGGTGAAGTTTTCTATTGCAGCTAAATATATTACTTAACTGTTTACTATTGTCTGTGCATAGATTTTGGAGACAGCAAAATCTTACTGAGGAGTCTTTAAAGTTTGCTTTTTAAGCAGGCTTGAAAATGCATTGCTTTATGACTAGCTATATCAGTTTGTAGACTATGTGGCTACTTAGCACTTTTTACAATTTTCTAAAAATGTTTATAAAGAATATCTATCAAATTATCTTGCTGCATAAATGAAGAGTTTTCAAAGGCATTGGGGAAGACTGTAAAGCCTCCCATATAAAAGGGAGCCAGAAGTAGAAGAGCTTGTTTTTGAAAGGGTAGGTTTTTTTCTGAGGCTAATCAGGAGGAACGATATATGAGATTTTTGTTTCCGGAGTTATGAGCTGGCAAAGTTCTCTGTGCAGCTGGCTAGTCTGAAATTGCTTAAGTGGGATTTTAATGATAAATAAAAGATTACTCAACATTACATTCTTGTGCCTGTTGCTCTGAAGGTCTTCAAGTCTAAACATGAGATTTATCAGAAGTTTTGGAGTTACTTCATTTTTCCTATATAAATCCTGGCCCACTGAGAAGGAAATTAGTTTTGCTTCTGACTGTCACAATATTGTTCCTTTTTAGGATGCCACTTTACAAAAATAGTTTGTGCATTTATCACACTCTTGGGTTTGTCTGTAATTTGAAAACAAAGGATGTACTTCTTTACTGTTGATGGCTATAATGGATTTGCATCCATTTATATACGTTTTCTCCAGAAATGGAGTCTCTTCTCATGGACTTTTACTTATGTGGACAATCATAGAAGCTGGGCTCTCCTGCTTTGTGTCTTTGATAAGTAAATGGAGTAGAGGGCCTTAGGGGTGGGAGAGAAATGTAGCTTTTGAAAATGCCAAGCCTATAACTCTTCTTGAATAGCATAACAAGCTGATCTCGGATTGTAATGAAAACTTTCTTATAGGCTAGAAATTACAGTGGTTTGCCATGTAGTACAATCTAATGGGCTCAGACACAGGAGCTGTGGATCCTATTTCTGTTTCCATTATGGTGTTACTTAGTCCAAATCTCTCCCACTTCTGTTTTAAAGAGTAAACAGTGATGCTAACCTTTATAGCACTGTTTGAATCCAAAGAAGCTCTGGCAATTACTTGGTCAGGATCGGGAGCAGATGTTTGGAACGGTTCTTATTGTTGGCAAGAGTTGGTTGACCAAAACAAAAGTCTTGTTAGTTCTCATTCAGGATGTTAAGCCTCAACTTGGGAGCTTCTAAAGTGGGGTGGAGCAATAGTTTATCTCGTGGCTATTAGGCACAGCAATTTAAAGCTACAGTAAATTATTGAAATTCCAGTGCAAATTGTTCTTCTTATCTAGCGTCCTTTAGAAATATCACTTTACAGGTGGTGAATGCTGAAATACGTTTCTATTTGATTATTTGATCCGTGCATTTGCCTACTGAAATGTGTTCATCTCCTTCAGTAGCTGAACTGGACTCACATTCATTAAACTCTTCAGTTCTCCAACCCCTTCCTAAAAGGAATTTCTCCCAGGTCAATGATCTCTGTATTGTTATTTATATGTTTTTCATGTGAACATCTTGGCCTAACGAAAGAAGAAACATTTCCCCAGTGTGAGGCAGATGAGGAATTATTTGGAAGGTACAGGAAGACACTCTCTTTTACAGAAAGAGCACTAGAGAATTGGAGTTGAGAATAGAATTGCAAAGCATATGGTGTTTGTTTCAGTAGTCAGTGTTTCGGGCAAGTAGATTATCTCAGCAAAAGCAAATATCCAGGTATGTGGAACCATCCAGAAATACAAGATCTTTAAAGAGAAGAAGAAGAATCCTCATTCTTTAGACTATTTCTGGGAAGGATTTTTGCCCTAGTGATTAGTTTAAGCTAATAATGGCCGGGATTCCTTCCACAAGGGGGAGATGTGTAGCATGGTATGGTTATTCAGTACTTGTTACTGTGGTTAATACAGTACTTTTGCATCCAAATCCAAATATTGAACTACTAACTTTTTCTGGTTTTAATGTTTACTGTCATTAAAACTTCATCTTTTTCAGAAATTATGAAGGTGCTTTAGTATCTCCAATAAAAACAACAGGAAAAAGAGCCAAAACTGTCAGGGACTGTACAATTTTATTAGTGTGGGTCTTTCATGTTGTGTAACTTTTCATTGGTAATAACTGATAACAGTGACACAAGATTCCCCTGAAATTAGGACACTCCCTGTTATATTTCAAAGCAGAGTGCTAGATTTTCTTGATTTTTTTTTAGCTTCGTGAAAGAACACATATTTCTTTATGACAAATTGACTAGCTGCCTTAGCAAAATTTCATCCTGAGTCATGAAAGCTTGCCAAAACCACAACTAATATGAATAATTTACTTTGACAGAAAGTGTTAGGCAATCCTAATATTAGCCATTTTATTTGTTCTGTCTACACTGAATTCAGCAATACATCTGCATTTCCAGTTAAAAATTTTACATGTTAATGTTGTACCTCTACTATAATTTTATGGGAGAAAAAGTACATATTCCTGAAGTAATTCTCATTGATTCATACATATGTATGTATACACACATTCACATGAGTCTTGTAAATATGTATGTAATTTTTTTTTTAAACTGCAACAGTTGAGAGTGTGTCTGTATCGGATTCCTGTGGTTGTCAACAAACATGGTAATGTACTTAAAGTATTCATCAATGATGCTTCTAGTTATAATCTATTAAATAGAAAGGTAATAAATGTTGTATGGTAGAACATGTCATTAAATGTCTTGACTAGAATCTGCAGTCTGCTTTTGCATGAATCAAAGTGCAGAAGATCCGATTAGAAGCTCTTGAACATAGAAAGAAAATGTCCATTAAAATCAGAAAGATGATAGTCTGATTTTGGCAGACCTCATAAAACAATGATTAGAAGACAACCAAGAGCTCAAAAAATAATCAGTAAAAAGTAATTATGGAATATGTGATCAGGAAACTTGTTTTTTCTTTGTTATGAAGTACAAGTCTGAATACCAAAGGAGGAAAGGATGCACTGGTATCAGCACCAGGATAAAGAGGTTTAAAAATGGATGCAAACAGGGTGATTTTTCAATGGCAGAAAAAGGGATTAATGGAAAACATAGCCAAATAATTTACATTTATGGGCCTCTCTCTTATCGCATGCAAACTCCACATTGCTGTCTCTGTTTGGAAATCTTCCTGCTAGTCTAAACTGAAGTTAATCTTTGCATGGTTTCACACTCGAACCATCTCAGTTTTCAAAGTAAGGTTCAGATGCAGGCTGGTTATTATTTCACCGTGATCCTGAAAGTTTTCTTCCAGTTGTAGTAAATATATGACCTGGCTTAAAAGAGGTAAAGAGTTCATGAAATATTTTTATTGATCAGAAAACATAATGAGTTGTGAATTGTTTTCAAACAAACCACGTTTGTTTTTGCTATTAAATAAAACTGTAACATACTGACATTAATTAAAAAAAATAATTTTGGTCTGTAAATACCAGTATTAATGAACACCCCTTTTACTATGTAAGGTAAAATATCTTAAGCTGATGCACACAAAATGTTCTCTGATGACTTGTATTTATCTTGTCCAGTCCTTGGAGTTAGGTTCACTTTCATCTACTATGCCACTATGTATTAGCCGTGTGATGTTAAATAGCATATTACCGGGAGGTATGTTTCTGCCAAGTTCTTCGTAATTCTTTAGACCTTGTAAAGCACAAAGGTCAAGAGGGAATTTTAGAAATATTATTTAGTTGTTGTGCAGTTGGTTTGCTTGAGGGAAGGGGTGCCATCCAAAGGGACCTTGACAGCTTCGAGAACTGGGCCAATGGGAACCTCAAGAAATTCAACAAGGCCAAGTGTAAGGTTGCTGATGATGAATGGATTGAAAGCAGCTCTGTAGAGAAGGTCTTGGGGATACTGGTGGATGAAAAATTGGATGTGAGCTGGCAACGTGCGCTTGCAGCCCAGAAAGCCAGTTGTATTCTGGGCTGCGTAAAAAGAAGCATGGCCAACAGGTCAAGGGAGGCAATTCTCCCCCTTTACTCTGCTCTTGCGAGACCCTACCTGAAGTATTGTGTTCAGTTCTGGGGTCCCTGGCACAATAAAGACATGAACCTGTTATAGTGGGTCAAGAGGAGTGCCACAAAAACGATCAGAGGGCTGGAAAGCTACTTCTATGAAAAAAGGCTGAGAGAGGTGGGGTTCTTAAGCCTGGAGAAGAGAAGGCTCTGGGGAGACCTTGTTGCAGCCCTTCAATATATAAACGGGGCTTGTAAGAAGGATTGAGAGGCTTTTTATCAAGGCCTGTAGTGACAGGACAAGGGGAAATGTTTTTAAACAGAGAGGGTAGATTTATATTGGACATAACGAAGAAATTTTTTTATGATGAGGGTGATGAGACACTGGAACAGGTTGCCTGGAGAAGTAGTGGGTGTGCCATTAGTGTTCAAGGTCAGGTTGCACAGGACTTTGAGCAACCTGATCTAGGGAAAGATATCCCAGCCCATGGCAGGGGAGTTGAACTAGATGCTCTTTAAAGGTCTCTTCCAACCAATTTTTTTTTTATTTATTTATTTTAGTCTGGGCAGTCATAAGAGTAGTATAGACTCACTATGCAGTCTGTGTAGGTTCCCCAAACCACCCCATTAAAATATCAAGCAACATCAGTTTATTACACAGGGAATTTTGTAGTCTGAGCCAACTAGGGAATCAAAACAGGTACTGGCAATAATAATTTCCAGATTTTGCTTCAGTTGCCAATGGTGTGGTTATGGCCTGCAACTAGGTTTCTTTCAGGAAAGCTGCATATTATTAAAAAAACCCTAAAAATCAAAATCTGATTAAAGACACGAAATAAAGACATGAAATTAATAGAAATATATATTCATAGAGCCAGCAGCTGTTGACTCCTCTTTTTTCTGGCAAAAAGAATCTAAATCTTGACCTAGGCAAGAGACTCTTTGCATTTCCTGCAACGTATTCTTATGTACCCAGACAAAACAATATTCAAGGACAATTTGTGATCTACCTTTTTTGGATGGGATGGAGGAAAGATGTTAGGGAAACAAAGAGAAGGAAGAAGGAAATCAAGAGATGCCACAGCAATTAAAAGTTATCAGTTTGCTCATTTTCTCAGCTGAAATCTTGGTCTACTACTCTTAGGTCTCCCTCAACTAAAATCTCTGAGTGCAAGCCTGCTGGTCCTGTGGATAGCTCTCATTTTGATTATCACTTGCATTTGAACCTGGAAAACCACCTCAAGGACACCCTTACTGTAAGGGATATGCTTTTGTGATGCATCCGTTTTGGAAGATGGACGCTTTCCCAGTTAGAGACTTTTGTCAGAAAACTCTTAATCATCTTCAGTTTTATTTCTTTGATGGTAATATTTTTTTGGCCTGTGCATCCTGAACAAGATTAGCAATAGATTTAAACATTGCTACTGACACTGAAATTGAGAGATTTATTTTGGTTTTGAAGTACTTGTCTGTTTCCCATGACATCTTTAGAAATAGGCTGAAGGAACACGATACGTTTCAGTATATGAATGCTTTCTGTATCATAAAAAAGGTTGTCTTTGAAGTTACTATGAAAAATGACTGTGGTGTTGTATGATTTTAGTTTTACTTAATTAAAAGTCTGAGCTGCCTATTAGAGCATTTGTAAAATTTAAAGATGAAATGAAGAAAGAATTTCCTTCTATTTAAAATCTAAACAAGATGTGCGAGCCCTAGTACTTTCTCTCCCTGTTGTATTTGATCTCATACTGAAAACCAATTGCTGCTGATCCAGCTAGTGTTTCAGGCTGTGTAAAGCAGTGCTAGTCACATCCCTTAACTGTGTGCTGTGAGCTACCTGGCGTAGAAAGCGGCATATCTTAATCTTGCCAGTTGAATTAGGCCATCTAAAGGCGTGCAGGTGTGCATTAGGTCAACTTTGGACTTGATGTGTTCACCCTAGTAAGCTACCTGAGCCAAGCATAAACAGCTGGAGGCTATAGAAAAGCCCTGTGCTGCTACACAATGGATATACTGTGATTTCCCCACCCTGGAATCCTTGCAGTATAATTGCAAAGATACTGGGATGGCCGTGACCACAAATGAAACAAAGTCTGAGCAGCAGACAGAAAATGACACGCTTTTATGAAGATGGAACATTTGCACTAAAAATGGTCCTGTAGAAATAAGTTGTGGTAATCCATGGTCATTTTTGCTATGAAAAAGTTGATGAGAGAAAAATCTTTTTACAAATAAGAAAGTTGGTTTACTTTTTTGGAGAGACGGTTTGGAGATTTTACTCAAATTAATAGCCCTATAAATTAACCTGAGTCCTGCAACGAAGCTGGGTTTTTTCGTACGCG
The DNA here is from genome assembly GCF_964188355.1 of Buteo buteo. Classification (NCBI taxonomy): domain Eukaryota; kingdom Metazoa; phylum Chordata; class Aves; order Accipitriformes; family Accipitridae; genus Buteo; species Buteo buteo. The sequence continues at coordinate 3,066,137 of NC_134182.1, read as the reverse complement.
CTGAAGAATTGTCCGGGTAATACATATGCAATGCCCCTAACTATACAGTATAGTATAAACAGTATAGTGTAGTACAGTGAGTTTTTAATCATGTCACTGCAATACTATATTGTATCTGTACCAGAAAATTAAAGCATCTAATTTTCCATCTTTCTTGTATTTACATAAAATCACAGAAAGCTGAAATTACCTCTTATTTAATTAGGCAAGTACCATCACCAAATATCATAAAATAACTCGTATGATTTTTCTACAGTTGAATTGTTCCTTTTCTTTCCTTATCACCTTTTGTGAGTTTGTTTGCCCTGCTTCATCCTTAGTAATCTGAATGCTAAATTGCACTACTAATTTAAAGTCTTAACCCTATTTCATGAGTCTGCCAAGTATATCTATCCTTTTCCTGTTGATAGCTTATTTTAAGTAGCACTTGAGTAATTTATCTCTGTGAATAATTGCTAATCAAAATTTTCACAGGTTTCATAGGCTGATGAAATTGCAAAAGAAAGTTTGGATTATTTTTTTCTTTGTGTTTCTCTTGCCTCCAAATAACAGCAGGTAATAACAGATGTGTCAGTTCACTGATATCAAATAAATTTTAATAATTATCTACCAATATATATCTTTGAAATATTTACACACCAGTTCTTACAGACTTCAGCTTAGTGATATATTCTTTTGGACCTTTCATGAAAGACAAGTAGGTAGGAGTCAATTTAGAAACTTGTATTAAAATAACAAATATGAACATATGGTTTGAGGTTTCACTGTCATAAATCCACAAGTAGAACTTCAAACCCGAAATCTTTTTGCTAAGAAATTCCAACACGGCTTTTTACAGCTATAACCCAAAATGGATGTTACTCCACGTAGTGAGTGAGTATCAACTATTTGATACAGCAAGATTTATGGAAAGAAGTGGACTGCTACATTTTGTCATTTTTAGTTTACCTTCTGCTTTATAGTCAAGATTAACTTAAATATAATGAAGCTATATTCATGAACAAATAGGGGTGTATAATCTGTGTGTAATGATTAAAGTGGATACCGGGACAAAGGCTTTATACCCCAGTGGTAAGAGAATTAGTACTCTGCAGAGCAAGTTGCCTGTTTTATTCTGGAGGATCAACTGTGCAAACGGCCCACTAGAAATAATGCTTTGTTCTGGATGCAGGTGAAAAATTCAGATACAAAGTTGTACTCCACAAGCAGAAACCTCAGTGCCAACGCTAAATATTTTGGGTTGCATCTTGGCCTTTCTCACACTTTTCACATGCACTTCTTCTCTATTACAAACTTCTACAGTGAATGGAAATGTTGCCAATTGAGTGAAAAAGTGTTTGTCAACCACCTAATGTGAGAAATTTAATGGTATTTTAAGGTTAAAGTAAAAGTCAAATGTTAATTTCCAGTGCCTGCCTTTAATGAGGCTAACAGGGGTTTATAAAACTTTTTAGAACTTTTGTGATCAAAAGATATTTTATTTCACATTTTTTCTGTTGTAAAGTATTAAGATGGAAAGAAAATGGAAGCACAGTTATATAACAATATTTCCCCACATATTTGCCACACAAATCCAGAAAAATCAGATTTTATGCAAACCTCTTTCAGGCCTTGACTTATGCCTCAAAGAAACATTATTCAAACTGACATCATGCCCTGTATAACACTAGACTTCCAAAACTCATATTAAGAGAAGTTTCTTTTCCTCATCTTCCTTAGGAAGTTTGCATGTATTCTGCTTTCCACTTGGTTCAACACTGTAGAAAAGAACAAGAATGTGCCAAAAAGTCAGAGGAAGGATAATGGCAATACCTGTGTGCAGCAATGCTAACTTATTTTTTGAGGCTATAGTCTAGTGTGGTCACGTTAGAAGCAAGCTAATAAAAGGGACTGTTGAACTATCCCAAGCCAACATTTCACGATATACCATGCAGCTGGGGGGATCAGGCTAACACTTTGAACAATAATTCATCTTACAGCAGTTCTTGTCTGACAACATACCATTTGAAAAAGCATAAATCATGTACAATGTAAAAGGAAAGAAAGACTACATGTATGACCTTGATCTCTCAAAGACATTTGGTGATATTGAAATTTATAATATTCTATGTCCAATTCCACTGAGATCACTGGTACCACTGCCTTAACAAAAAATTTAGACCGATGAGTTAGGCAGGCTTGTATGTTGTTGTCACTCTTCTCACAGTTAATAAAACTAATCTTCTGAAGGAGTCTTTGCAGGGTGAAGCTCTTGAATTGCACATCCCTTCAGGCAGGAACCTATCTTTATGATCTATATACAGCACCTAGCACAACAGAGCTTAAGCTGTGGATTGAGACTTTAATGCTTATGCGTTAGGGTGCAGACTAATGTGAACAGGAGACAGATAATGCTATTAAGGTACACGTGAATGTAGAAGGACAGTTTTGTTTTCAAACAGCTTGCAGCATTTCAGAACTTTTTTCTGTGCCACGTTTAAGTTAAAATAAACTCTTCCTGCAGAGCTACTTCAGCAAAGGAGACGATACTGGCAGGAGAGGAGTAAACCTCAGGTTCAGTTTCTTTTGTGCTGATTTAAAGTAGGTTTTAATTCCCCAGAAGAGGGGAATTTGATTATTATTTTTTCCACATTCTAAGCCTGAATCCATCATTATGGCTATAGATTAAAGGGTCAAGGCCATCTATTAAGGCAAGATACATCTGCAGCAGTTAAAATATGGCTTTCTCAAAATACAAAGACAGAGATTATTTAGTGGTTGGTAAAATCTGATATCAAAAGATATTTTGTGTAGGAACTTCAATAGCATGTTTCTTATGGCTATGATAGCTTCTTTCCAAGACTTCTTGTGAATAGTGAACGTAAACCCACTTCTTAAAATCTTCACTTTTCTTGAAAAACTTGTAGAGCTTACAAATAGTTGAATATAGGTTGACAAACACATTCAAGATCTCAGAAAAGTTAGATACTGGATAAAGTGAATGGCACTGTTATCTTTGTGTCATAGATAAAGTTTAATGGTCCAGGGCATCAATGAAAATGTTAAATAGGGAGAAACCTTGTACCAGTCCCTGTGAAATCTGTGTAGAAGCTCTCCTGTCATTCCCCACTGGAAACTACATTTGAGAATTAGTCAAGTGGTTTGTAATATGTGTATTCTATTGATGTTGCATCCTTCTGTGTTTTCAGTTGGAATATTAGGTGGTACTACATCAAATGAGGAAGTTAATATTTATTTATATTTTTATAGATACATACATATATAAGCTGTAAAAAGTAACATTCTCCAAATATCAGAGGACGAAATCAGAATTATTTTACTGAAAGTATTTTCTTTTGAAAACTAATCAGCCTGTACAGATTAATTGGATTATCTCATTTGTTTGTCATGAACATTGGCACATTAACAGTCATTCAGCGTTTTGAGTTTCAACAGTTTCTCAAGATTTGTTTTAAAACCCACATAACATTAGATATCCTCAGCTACATTTTTATGACTGTTGGACATATTCCCCATTTGATCTCTTAATGTTTATCCATATCATAAATTTTATACCTATCTTCAACTGAAAATACTTTTATGATATACCCTCATTCCACAAATTCATACCTATATCAAAATACAGAAAGTATTTGCTCAACATTTTTTCTCCTGTTGTTGGCAGTTTTATTATTCTCGTTGTGTTGCAAGCTTACATCATTGCCATGTTTATGCTATACTTTAATCCCTTATTGTCCAAAGCCCACAAGTGACAGACTTTTTTCCTTGATATTTTAAAATTCCTTTAATAATTTTATACTTCATTGTGCATAGTTTATATGGATGAGTAGATTTTTACTAAGTGTCTGCTAATTTTTCATTTCCAGTTGCTGTTCTCTGAGTTAGGGCACACTTGTAGGCAAAGATGCTGTTATTTTTGACTATGGAATCATGACTTTCTAGTTATATAAGAAGCTTCTTTGTAAAAACTGACTACAAAGGTAAAAGCCCCTATCCAGCGCAGAAAATAAAGTTAAAAATAAAACCAAACAAAGAAAACCTAGATAAATGAATTCATTACTAATTCAATACCAGCACAGAAAAATATTATTTTCAATCCTTGAGTAGTGACGTGCAATTACAGATATATGAATTGTGTTGCATATAATTTATCCAGTGAATTTTGGCATTTTGCATTGAATAAAATATTAACAAGTCAAGTTTGTTATTTATAAATTAGCTGAATCAATGAGTAAAATATTTATACAAAATTATTCTACCATCAGGCTTTCCTCATAAACAGTTGAATAAATTATATATGAATATATGTTTTACATCTTTCCAATACTACTTACTGAAATTCTGCCTGTATTACTAAGGAGTAATGCAACATCAGCATAAATTCACATATTGGTATTTAAATTTGCCAAAGTGCTTTGAATTTCCATAAACATGCTATGTTAAGGCAGGGAGTGCTCTCCATTCTCTGTAATACACATTGATGATATGAAGATTTAGTAACTTATTCTATTCTACATCAGGATAGAAATTTTCAAAATGTGGAAAAAACAGCAGCAGATCCTCAAAGATGACTAGATACGTAACCCCCACAAAGGATAAGGAAACAGTAATTTTTCGCCTTGATTTTAGCCAGAAATTCCAATTTCTTTTGAAAGCTTTGTCAAAACTGACATTCAGGTGGAAATTCAAATTTTTAACAAATTATTTTTTTGTCTACTTTTATTGAAAGAATACTCTTTACATTAGGTTACAGTGATTTGTAATAATTTGAGTCAACTTTGTTGGTCAGCATTTTAGTAGCTATGCAAGCATGCAGAGCCAATGAAAGCAGAAAAGATTTTGGAGTAAATTATCATTATAATGCTAAAATGATTTGGTGACAGTGGAGGTGCCAGTAAAAAATCATTCATTGGTCCTGTAGGTGGAGATGATATCTGCTATGGCTTCTGGAGCTGCATTGGTTTTTGAAAGTTATTGGTAGAAGTTATTATTGGCTTGCTTTGCTTTTCTGTGCTTTTTGTTGCTGTTGTTGTTGTTACTAAGTGATTGAAACACTTGCTGAAATTAAAAAAAAAAACAAACAAAATAAACAAAACCAAAAAAACCAATTTGTTGCAAGGATGAAGGTGATCCTTGAGGTTTTGCTTTGCACTACTACATACTAGTCTAGCAGATATAATTGCGCCTTTCTGTCTACGGCAGAATGGCACATTTCCGTATGATCACTACACATATGTTAGTTTGTTTGTGTGACTACACAAGACGATTCAGACAATTCTTAGATCAAATTGTTGGCAACTTATTCATTCAGAAAGGATTGTCCTAAAAACAAAGGTCCAGATTTTTACAGATCAAAGTGTACTGACTCATATAAACCCCTTTTAAGCCATGCCACGGACTAAACCCGTCCTACCCACAGGCACTTACCAAATGTCAGCCAATCGCAGGAATCTGTATCACTGCCCGCACGTGGGAAATGATCAAGACACCCACAGCCCCATTTGGATTTGTGCCTCTTAAGATCTTATGTGTGATTAGAATGGATGGACTCTGCAGAAATGTAACTTGGAAGCGCTACAGAAATTCTTCAGGAGGCTGTTGGTATGCGGAGGGAAATTATTTTGCAATTCCTGAGAAAGGCAGATCTAGAAAGATGGTCGAGCAAAAAAAAATAATGTGATCCCTATTGAAAAGAATTTGCAAACTAACATTTTCTTTTACTTCTGCAATGGTTTTAGCACAGAATTCGTGGTGGAGTCCTTGAGCTAAAGGCTGGAGTCTACTGCCTGACATCTGGGTGGATCCAATTTTTCAGTTTTGCTGACAAACTGGAAGACCAGCTATTTGGAGAGCCCCTGGGGGGACACAAATACACGTAAAGTTTAACTTTTATTACTCTTTTGGAAAAAGACTACTTTGTTGCAAGCAAACACCCCTTTTTCTCCTAAAACTACTTTTTAAGTCATGAAACACAAGCCCAGTAATCTTTAAAGAATTTCAGTAAAGCTCTGAATTTTGTCAGGGGCTGTCTGACTCGGTGGATGAGTAGCTGTTTTTTGCCAATCCAGTGAAACGTGGTATAGGTCAGTAGACTCTGTTATTACTGTAAAACTGATGTTTAGGGAGGGTATCTGAAAGGTGCATGGTTCTCAGTACAATTCTTTAGTATGAAGACATTCCAAACATATTTACTATAGAGGCAAAGAGGAAGCCAAGCATGGAAAACCACAGTTTTGTAGAACAAAAAATATCGTAGATACTTGTGGCATTCAGTGGATAGAAAAATGTCAATGTTGCTGCCCATATCCCTCATGAGTCTTATCTGCAGCTTAATAACTTAACAGGAAAGATCCAATGCACTTTGCATCCAGCTCTGAATCAGCAGGTTGCAACTAGCAGTCATCTAATTTGTTCCCTTTCATAAAAGTAAAGTTCAGTAAAAACTAAACCTTCTTGTATTCCTGTGTTGTTGTTTTTTTAAGCACACTACATCTAGCAGTTAAACAGCTTTAGTTTTAATGCTACTTTAGGTGTTTTTAATCCTAACGCTCCTAAAGAAACATCACCTATTGCTTACTCCTGTAGACTAGCAATCACATCCTTTATGTAAATATACTTTCCATAAGCTGCTCAACACCTTCCAAAAACTCATTTGCATAACACTTTCAGATTTTATTCTCGACTAAGTGGCAAAACCCACTGTTTGTTTCTCTGCAGCCCTCTTTTACAACCTCTAGCTATAGCAGGGTTTAAAATTTTCCCCTTTCTTTCTGACAGGCTTGTTAGGGCCTTGAAGGTGCAGGTTTTGGATGGATTTATGGAGAGCTGCGCTGACGCTGGGAAGCTTCTAAAGAGTGTCTCCTAGCACTTCCATGTATGCACAATTTCTGATACATGGTCTGTAGTCTATATTACCTGTTTTGTGGAGCTAAGTGCTTCAAAAGGCAGTTCTTGGAAGGGTAAGAATTAAAACTGCAACTCTTCCTCGTACCTAAACCAAGTGTAAAGTAGTTGCTGTGTTCTCTGAGTACAGGTGCTATAACCTGTATGACTCTGGTTATATCTGAAATAACACGGGATACTTGATCTCATTTCTTATTTGCTCAGTTCCGTGGTAGGCAGCTGGTGTCTGTTTATAGTGAAAATGTTACTGGCACACTTTCTCAGGTACGAGAGCAAACAACAGAATTCAGCAGAGTGAGCCTATTTCTGGAATAACAATGTGAACATTGAACTGTGGCATATAATCATCATTTTGTAGTAATTTGAAGGAGAAATTTTGAAACCTTTAGTATCAGTGGAAAGACTATGACTTGGCGGTGAACAAAATATATCCACAGAACCGCTTTTCATCTGACAAAATGCGTTGTTGTCACGTAACCCAGCAATACGGTGCTGTTGCTGCTAGTATCGGGTTGTAAACTTTGTACTGAGTTTGCAAGGCCTCAGAACTGATGCCTCTCGGATTTGCTTTGTCTGAACTTCTATTCAGATTTCATTTGAATGGAAGTGATGTTAAACCAGTTTCCTTTTACTCTTTGGAGAGTGTCTAGGTGGAGCTGACTGGTGATGGTATTGAGTATAGACTTTGGGATATCTGGCAGCTCATTACAGTCTACTGTGTTATGCTGGGTATCTATATTGCTTTCATAATAAAAATTCAAGTCATTTTGATCCAATTATTAGAGAAAATGTGTAGCTGTCATTGTTTTAATGTGCAAAAATAATTTTTTTTTCCCTGACATGGGATATGCAAGCTATTACATGCAATCTTGCGTTGCAGCTGTCATGCAGGAGAACTTGAGGATTTGAATAATGGCTTCATTTATATGTGCACAAAGCAATGTTAAAAGATATTTGCATTAGAAAACTGTTTACATTCTCAGTTTTTGTTTACAGTTTTTTGTACTTGACACAAGGAACCTTTCACCTTTCCAGGCCCTTAGACTGTCTAAAAACCACAACCATCAGAGACAGAATGTATTTTTTTTTAAACAAACCTGTTTAGACCAAACACTTTTGGTCTTAGTGTTGTTATTTTTATAAATGATTTATGGAATCTTCATTCTGATAAACAGCAATTTTGTGTCAAATGTTTGTTCAGCTGCAATGGACCCCAGGTAAAATGTATGAACAGTATAGCTGATAAAAAATAAAAATATAAAGCAGAATACATTTGGAAACTAGCCAGATTTAATTTTTTCTTTTTTTTTTAGTGCTGAGCAGAAAATAGCAATAAAGTATTGATTATGGCACCATCTTTTAAAATTCAAATGTATATTAGAAGACTGTATTATGACATGTTCCAATTACCCCTAGTGGTCATATATTAATGTTAAATTATTAATATTATATCTTGTAGTGGCTGTCAGAAATATTTGCATGAATAACTGTCGTGGTTTAACAACAAATGTCAAAGGCACTTGCATGCTTTCTAACAGTCTTCTGATACTGTGTTCAGTAGGCTGTAGTTAGTTGTTCCTTTTTTAAGTCCTGAAGCTAACATAAAACATTTTGCAGCTTTTCTGTCTTCAGTGATCTGTTCCCAGAAGAAAATGAAAGACTCTGCATTTCTGCAACATTTTCTGTTTGATTCTTTCCTTAAACAGCTGTATGACATACAACCTCTCTTTGTACCACCATTTTTACTCTCATTCCTATTTGAAAACACCTTAATGATAGTAATTTCTTTAGTAACTTTGTGCTCAACGATAAAGAAAAGAAAGCATGAGCTAAAAATGCTTATTTTTAATGCACCCAGTTGTTTCTAGTTGTTGCAGGCTGATTCAAATCAAGACTTTCATTCATGCTACTTTGTCAGTAGTTCATGGACAGAGTCTACCTTCACTCTCAGGGTTTTTCTGAAGCTAGGATGTCTATCCTTGACATAAGCTTTGTACTTAATTCTTCCTACTGTCACAAAGATGCGTCGATGTGATTTTGCTGCTGTTATTCTTATTTGAGACTGGAAGGATTCAGCTATTTCTTGAGCAGTTTTATGCTACCTTGTCTCCTTTTAGAGTGGAGAGGAATAGTTACAGCCCTTCGAGATGGATTTTCAGAAGGCAGTTGGCTGTATAGAGACAGCAAATGCACTTAAAACTCCTGCTTGACTACTGTTCACTATAGTGCTTTAATGGGTTGTTTCCTGGGTTGAAACACAATTAACAGCTTGGTTCACATGAGGAAAACTGAAGGGGACCAGACCAAATGAAAAGACTTGGAGAAATGGACTTACAAAAATGAAAGTGATTTAGCTTATCCGATTTTTGCTTTACTTTCTTTACTACCTAAACTTGTTTCTAGTACCTAGTCCTTTGGTATTAAAAGCACATCTTATGTGGAGTTTGGCAAAAGCTGATTTTATTGATCAAAGTCAGTTTTCAAATGACTATTATTTGAATTAGATAAGGCACCTATATATAATAATAAGAAGAAGTAGCTGGGGATATTAAAAAAAAAAAAAAAAAATTGTGTTGAAGCAGCATCATCTTATTTTCAAGTTGTGTAATTCCAGGCCATAAACTCCATACTGTATAGTTTATCTGTTTCATCTGATTTTTTTTAACAAATATGAGCTGGTAATAAAAGATAATTGCTTAATGTGTATGGTTTTTTTCGAAAGCTGGTAATTAAGTAAGTTTTAAGATCAGTCCTGTGAAAGTATTGTGCCTTTTCTTAAAGTCCCCAGAAGTCAGAAGTCACAGCATTAAAGCAGGTATGACAGCATTAACTTTCCCTAATCCTTGTCAAGCAGCTGCCATACTGGTGGAACAATTTGTATGTAAGTGCAGGGTTTTAAAACAGAAATTGATATTGAGGTTACTGGAAGAGGGTTACTTTCACAATTAATTATACGTTTATCACACACACAAGAGGTGAAAACGAAACAACCAACCAAACCTTCATGTGAATTGTCTGCTGAAGCATGTTTTCCTCCGGTCTTTTATTAGCACATTTTTTCATCCATAATAAAATTTCTTTAGACATGAAATGTGAGTTTTTACACATATATTTGTTTTCTTCACAGAGAGGAAAAAACCCCAAACTTCTCAATCTTAAAACTATGTCATTAATTTGTAATGGAAATATGTCATAAGTATAAAAAAGTATACCTTAGTGCTAAAGATCTGAAAGACAAGGGCACTGTAAAACTACCAGTACTTTTTTTGAGGGTATCGGTTGAAGACCTGGTCCTTCTTGAGCTATTGTGAGAGACTTCTTTTTCAGTTTGACTTTGTTCCCAATGGAGTTATGTTATTTAAAGAAAAATAGGCAGGGGTGATCCCATTGCGTGAGCGGGCACAGAGGTGTAAACCAGAAACTTTTAGAAACAGAAAATTAAGCTGTATCTACCTTAGCTCTACAGCTGGAGTTGTTTTGAAGCAGGACCTGTGTTTGTCTCGTGTTGGCTTCTGTGCCCAGGAAAAGTATCCCAAAGTATCTGCTATGTAGACGCAAGCTAAAAGACTGCGGAGAGCATCAAGGAGGCAGCGAGGCTCTTGGGGAAGGGAAGACCCTTCAGGTGGGTTGCTCAGAGGCGTTGAGTGAACTGTAACCAAGCCTGGGAGCAAGGAACTGGGTCTGCAAAGGAATAAACCATATTTCTTATATTTTTTCTTTTTTTTCTAATCACTTTGACTTTTATCTATTTTAAAAGCATTTTTGTGACTATTCTGTTAATGCATAGGTTTTGTGATCTTAGAAGCCGCAGGTTTTCTTTGGGAAGCTGTCTTGAAATTCTAGCCAAGTCTGCTTCGAAGCCATTACTGACTTCGTTTTCCCTTGTACCTCTGTCTGTGACAGTCTTGTGAAAAAGGAAGGAACGCTTTTGTCCCTTTAGGATGTTTCTCTAGTTTTCCTCTTAATGGGTCATTCCATGTACTGTTTAAGTCAATGAGCAATTGATTATGCACTTGTAGAGTGCTCCTTGGGTAAGTCCAGCCCACTTCATTAAGACCTGTGTTTTATTTTTATGCAGAAAAACACCATTCGTTATAGTACATATTAACAGTTGGGCAGTTCATGAACCTCTTTTTCACATGATCTGATCACAAATCTTGTTTAAGTATAGGACTGTAGATACGTTATAATTTGTTGTGGTTGGTAGTATGAGTTTCTGCTTACCTGTTAATTATTTGTGTGTAGTGCACTTCCATGTGTATTTCTCCATGAAGGACATTTCTTTTGAAGTATGAATTTACATGCCTGCTTGGTGTTAAGATCAGTTTAGAATATGGCTTTGCCTATACTGGCTAAAGAGTTGTAAAGTTTGATTCTAAGCATGTATATTTCAATTTTAATTCCCAGAGAATGCATTAGTATCCTGAAATCATTACTAATGCCTGTATTAGCAGGCATCATTACTGATTCATCTTTTACTGTTTAATAATGGGAAATACTTATTTCTTATTTTTGGCAGTGCTAACATTAATGTTGTTTTCTGTGGTCATCTCCTGGTTATCTTGCTCCAATATATTAGACATACAATTCCTGACATCTCACTTCTGGTAAGCTGTCTGAATTTCTGCAGAGTAAAGAGAATAATTCATTCCTAGAACAGTCCTAAAAACAACTCTTTTTTTTTTTTTCTTATGGGAGGGGAAAAAATTCTCCCTTTGGTATATAGAAGCTGAAAAATTCTAATTTTTCTTGTGGCAAACTCCAAATTTTGAAGAAATGCTGCTTCTAGCCCCCAGCTTCCAACACCTTTAGATTAATTCTCAGTATCTTTCTGCTTAAATTGACACGGAAATTTAGATAAACTGTACTTTTCACATTTTAAAAGCTACACTGTAAGGTGTCAACATTTAAAAGTGAGTGTTACTTCCAGAGCAAAACTGTTATGTGTTGAAAAGAGAAACAGAGAGAGAAAAAAACCAAAATAGCTGAGGAGGGATCATTTCAAGTTCATGAACAAAAGTATTTCACATGGTTTCTTGCAACAGAAGAGGACAGATACACATGATCCAGACAGTTCCTCTCTGAGTGTTACTTTGGTATTTCCTAATGATGTTACAGTCAAATGTTGGAGAAAAATATCTTATTCTTTCTTCCTATGCTGCCTTCCCTTTAGACCATTTTTTTGCCAGCTCATAAACTGTCTGAAGACAAAAAACATCTCCACAAGTTCAAACTGAAAAGAGGTTTAAAAAGTACACTTAAACTTTCCTCTTCTTTCCCCTTTATCCTTATAAAATCATTTTACATTTTTTGGTTTCAAAAAGGAAACATTTATAAGCAGTTCATTACCAGACATTTGGACTGAACAATTTTTAACTGCCTTATCTGTCACAATAAAAAGGAAGTTTGTTTCTTCTGTTATGAGCAACTTAAAGGGGGTCGTTGCAGTTCTAGAGAGGTCTTCAGTTTTGTCTTTTAGTGACTAAATTTAGACTTTTGGATTTGTGTTAAAATCTTCTTTGTTAGATTCAGCCAGATGGCAAATGACAATGAAGTGTTAACAATCCTCTCCTTTTCCCTCTTCTGTCGTCTTTTTATTGCAGACCATGTATTCATTTCAGTGTAAAATTGTACTATTTACATGCAAGTTCACTCAAGGGCTGTGCTTGTCCTGGAGTTGGATGTTTCTCCATATGGAGTAGGAGAAATGTGTCATTTGAAAGCCCGTTACCTTGGCAGTGGGGTTGAGCAGCAGCTATTTTCTGTGCAGTTTTCCTATGATCAATGACTCTGCACGTTTATCTTGGTGAATTTGTTCAATCACGTGTCCCCGCGTGGAGCTGGGTCACTCATCCTGTGGACTGGTCCAATGCCCCTGGAAGGGCAGCGATGAAGAGCTAAATTAGGATTTGAGGCGTCTAAATTCAGATGCCTGGCTATTTAAAGAACTCTTTGGAGAATGAGTGCTATATGTAGGTATAGCTAGATCCTTTGTGTCCTGAGGGAATGGATGGGAATGTTTATAGTTGCAAAATTATTCAGAATAATCAGAATCTAGATGTCCTCAAGGAAGTTTTGGGGGAGAATCTTAAATATAAGCTAGGTGCAGGGGGAAGTCTCATGACAGGTGGAGTTCTTGTTTTAAAAATATAAATTAGTACACACTGGGAAAAATTAATTTGCCACATATACACACTGAATTCTCTATTAAGTAACTCGGGAAAACAGTGTGAGGATTAATGAAATGAAAACTGTGAAGAAACCACTGGACTAAGAACTAAACCAAAAATCAGTCTACAATAAAAAGAGATCTAATCCTTTTTGATCACTTGATCTTAAACACTGTTAGCTGTTGGGTTTTGGGGTTTTTTTTGTGGTGTTTGTTTTTTCCTTAAATCACACATTGCTGCACACTAGGGAAACAAAGAGAAGGAACTCAAAGCCTGTGGTCACCCACCAGCTGTGTCGTCACTGAGGTTGTAGTGGCATGGTGAATGTTTTGGAGCTTACCTGACCCTGTGAGGGATGGCACGGGGTCTGTAGGGAGATGAGGTGGGGGCATGCGCTGCCCCAAGTGCACAGGTCCCTGCTGTGTCATGGCTGCAAGGCTTGATGAGAGGTCTGCATAGGGCCAGAGGGGAATGGGCGACTCCCCCAGACCAATAAAATGAGGCGGTTGAACAATTGGAACACAAATTTTGAAGATCATTACAATGAAGAGCAGCCTTGAATGGCTTAGGAATGAAAATTTTTAAAAAAGCAGTAAGGGGGAAATCCAGATGAGGAAAAGGACTGAATCAAAACTGAGCTTCTGGTTCATACTCCAAACAGCTTTTTAATGAGCTATGTATGTGAAGGACAGACTTTGGGGAAAGTCAGTTCTAGGTCTTGAATTTGTACTATCAGAAAATATTCAATCCAGTCTTCTAGCTCTTCTCCAGTGAAGGATGCTGAGTTTCTCTGTATGACTTTTGTCCATCCAAAGTACAGGGTTGCTTTAATAGGTACCAGATTGATACATGTAAACTGACAATGCATCTAACTCAAAGACAGCCCTCAAATTAGTACTGGAATCCAGAAATACAGAATTTCTAGAATATAATACTTTTCATATCTCTTGTTAGATTTCGTCTATGAAAAGGGCCCAGCTGGAAACTCAAGTGAGAAATGCTTCATATTTGAGACCTGCAGGGAAAATCTGAGCTGGAAAAGCAGTAGCTACATTTCATTGTATCCTATTTTTGTTTGGTTTTACACGGTATTAATTACACTTTTGCTAAATTAAACATGAATACACAGCTGTTATTTCTAGTGTAACATTGCTGCAGTGAACAGTCAATGATAACTTGTCTTTGGAACAAGGGATGTCAAGAGCCATTTTATTCCTATTCTGTATATAAAAAAACAACACTAATTTCCATTGGTGCAAGATATTGCCTCTCTGAGGAATGCATATCTGTCTTTGCAGGCTGTGACTTCTGATCATTAAAATTTGAGGTGTTTGGAAAAATTAGTAAAAAAAAATAAAAGTGTTGTTTTAAATACATTTTGCTGAGGTGAAGCTTCTGTAGTGCTATTAAGGTCCAAATTGACAAATATGATCAAACCATCATGCACTTCGAGGACAGAAATAGAAAACTACAAAAAAGTATAAGGGACTATCTTTTTACTATGCACAAGAACACTTCACGTGTATGTGAATATATTGTCAGTTAAGAGAAACACTCCTCAATTTTCTTTTCTCCTCTATTTTTTCCAGGAAGGTGAAAATGACATTTCATACAACAAATAGTTCAGTACTGGTTTTTTGGGTTTTTTTCAAAGCTGGAATTGTTTTCTTTCTATGTTGCTATGCTGTAGCATAATTGTCTTCACTATTTCCATTTTGCACACGGTAAAATTATTAATTCTTTTGAGAATGCTGCTGCTTGTGCAATAAATGGTATATCTGTGAAGACTGAGTAGCTATAATAGTTTAAAAAGTTGTCAATATATAATTATTTATCAGCAAGCCACTGTTTTGAATTTGGTCGTTATGCAGATACTCTGTAGTGAATGCAAGTGGTTGCCGTTTGCTAATGTATGTAAAAAGAACTGTCTTGGTTTGGACCCTAATGAACAGGGAAAGCCTGCAGTGCTAACTCAGTGCATAAATGTGGAAAAAAGTTTGTGCTGCAGTTATCACCATAGCATTTTGCTCCTATTTTCCTTGCATGGGCTCCTATTTTCCATATCACTGTTGCATTATGCCACCCTGGCACTAGAAGATAATACAATTGGGACATCTTTTTTCTGTGGGTTTTTTTTTTTACATGCACTGTTTTCACCCTACTCTGCCTCCCTGTTTCTGTGATAGTTTCCATTCTCAATCTTTTTAGCTTAGGCTAAAAGTACTAAAAACCCATACAGCCCATACCTTACTGCATGTCCTTGTGTCAGCTCTGTTAATATTCACGGGGATTTCTTATCCTTTTCCAAACCCAAAAGCTGCTCAAGTTAATTGGAGTTTCTTCCTGTACTTGAGCAAGCTTTCAAACAAAACCATCTCTCATACTCAGAGAAGCATTACATCTCCATGGATTCCTAACTCTACTATGTTGGCTTGTCCTCTTTAAAACTTCCAGGTTTCACTGTGACAATCTAATCTCCTCCTCTCTCTTGAATGAAGAGAGAGGCAAAAAAAATTCAATTTAATGTTCACTTCAGTTCTTATGGAAATGAACCCATTTATCCACCTATATATGACCTTATTCTCCCCATCTACAAATGGAAACTGAGAGACAGGAGGCTGATTTCAAGAAATCTGGTAGAGGCCTTAAGAAAAAGAAATCTGTTATGGTCAGCACAACTTAATTTTTTCCCATGGAGAGCAGACTTGCTTTAAAAGGGGTTTTTTAGGTCAAAAATCCTAGTTATTTCCAAAGTGATTTAGACTAGCAAATGATCAGAAATGTAGTTCTGAGAATAGATCTTCATTATGACATAGCGAAGAATTGTGATGCCTCGCGCTAGACTTGGTCCTCTACTGGCACGTGACTGCTATCATGGCTGTTAAAGAAACACCTAGTCATATCTGTATCATATTTTAATAATTTTACCTGACTTGTAATCCAATCTGGGTTTTGTTTTTATATCATAAATGTGTGATAAGTGATAGGTAATCCTGATGCTTTAAAGAGCAGCCATTGCAGCAGCCTGATGTGCAAGATTTTTGAAAAATTTCTTAAATACAAATATGTAAAAGGTGTTTGTAAGGTGGGGGTGGAATAGAGTGTGGCAAGGCATGATCTTAAAATATTTTGATCTTCTCTGTACTTTGCATTAAGAAAATGCTGAATGTACTGTATTTACCCACCCACCCCCCCTTAAAAATATTGGGTTTGTCCTCATTTCTCATGTTTTTGTGCATTAGCTGCCACTGGAATCTGAAATTCAGAATTAAATTCAGAAGCTTATTAATAGAAAATATTATTTCTGATATTTCAAGGAAGTCTTTTGTAGTGAACATATTAAAAATATGTACCTTCAGCTGTTTGAAAAGTGTTCTTTAGAAAATGGTGGTCGGAATTGTACAAATGGAAGTGTACATTGGATAGGACAAGTGCAGAGAAACAGCAGCATGAAAGTCTGTCTTTTAGAATTTTCTTCTCCCACTCATATTTGAAATCCATGATGGGGGGGAAAATTGATCGTCTTTCCTCCTCTGCGTATTTTCTTTTTTATGAACAGCCCACTGTGCAGTCAATTTTTTTTGAAGATCAACACCTGCATTTTTCAATGCAATACGTAACATATTTCATAAATTTTAACATAAGACAGAACAGGGAAGATGTGGAAATATGGAAAGATGTGTCAAAGTCACTTGGTTTCCTGGCCAAAACCTCTGTGCCTTGGCTGTTAAATTGTGTCCCTACTTCTCTTCTTGGCATATAGAACAGGGAAATCTTAACTCTTGTAATTAAGATAATAGGAAGCCTTACTAAGTAGCTCTCATGTAGTTTTCAAGGAGTGTTTTCTTAATCCTTGGATCTGTCACCTTCTATTGATTTTGTAGGTGGATATCCAGTTTCAATGAACACCAGAAAAATAATTAATCTCATGTACTGTAGCTGTTGCATTCTATTCATGCTCTTGTTTTCCTGCTAATAATCTTTGTACCAATTCATAAAGCAGAAGTTATTAATCCCTTGAACAATTCCTGTCAATTCTTGCTCTGCTACCAGTATTTAGATAGAAACAGCCAGTGATTAAGATAAGCTGCTACCGCCTAAGGCTGGCTCATAGAGGCCCCCTTACCTTGGTGAGCCTTTTCTCATAAAAGTAGTAGCTTTGAGATCTTTTAGTTGCAAATTTCTTTCTCAAACTGGTATTTGGCTTATAGGTTAAAAATCAAGAATCATCCATGTGTATAAGCAGATATAGCTCAACATAACACAGCTAAAATTGTTATTGTTATTTAACAAGAGTGGATCTGCAAAAAACTTGACAAAAAAAATCCTCAGTTTTAATATTTCTCTGAAGCAACGGTGGCTGTTAATGTTAATTAACACAATGTAATATCTAAGATTCCAATAAATTTTTTCATAGATTTTCACGCAAAGTAGCTAGAAAGTCTCATCTTTTTCTAGATGAATTACTAACAAATGTGTACTATTAGTAGATGGGGAAGCAAATATGTATCTAGCAATTTCCATGATTTTCCTGTGTAAACCAGGAATATTTCCTGTTTTATTATGCAACTCCCATTACATCACCATCTGTAATATTATGCTGTGGTATCAACAGGTTAATATCTAGATGAAATTACTTTATGTAAAGTAAACACAGATAAAACCTTTCAAAATATATCTTAGCTGCACTTAATCACTTATTTGAGATGCATTTTCATTCTATGAAGGCACCCAATATAAACTGTGCCCTATAAGAATGATTAGGAAAGTATTTATGATGTATGTTTATAAGACAATATGCTTCAATTTAAAGGACTGATATTTCCTACAGAAAAACTTTATGTTGTCTGGAGAAGCTGATAAGGAAAAATTTGAATTCTGATCAGTAACTTGAGGCAAGGACCAGCAGTAAATACTTTTTGTTTAGAGAAATGATGGGAAACAAAAGTCTAATTACAGCTCCAATAGTTGATGAGTGAATGTGCTGATTTCACTGAAAACAATATTTGTTCCCCCTTTCTAGTCTAGATAAAAGTATGTTTGGGTATCATATTCAGAGTTTGTACTTTGGCAGAGTACGAGTAATAATATTTTGCTGCACCATAAAGAGGGGAGAAAATGATAATAAAGATAATTCAAATAGGAACAGCAGGAAATAAAAGATTCTGTGGTGTCAGTGCAAGAAAATACTCAGGGTTGCTTGTGAAGGAGGGTGACTGTACGGCATGAGAGTTGTTTAGTAATTTCAGGTGGCTATATCTGGCCATGACTATACCTACACAGCTTCCTGACTCTAGCACTTGGCTGGCAATTGGGCATCCTATCTGTCTATTTGTGACTGGAGAAATTGTATTTGGGAATCACTGCAAACAAAGATTCATCAAATAGTCAAAATTCATATTCTGGAGCATTATAACCTCTGAAAAATAATCAGATAGAATGGATCTCTGTTTGACTTTGAAAGATCATAATTCCAGTAGTCTAGAAAATGGAGTTCCTTGAGGTGAAGTAGTTCTTGTATATGTAGATTACCCATGAGTGATTTTTTTTTTTCCCCCCCAGAAGATAAAATGTGATTTAGTTTTAGTAATACCCAGACGTCGACTCCTAATAGTTAAAAATAGGAAGATTTTATTATGATCATGGGCTGCTGAACTTCAATGCAATTGTTTACATGAGTTTTAATAGCTGGCTGCGTCTACTTTTGTGTTGTGCAATTCTAAGACTTCCAATGGGACTTTATGACATTTTTTGTTACTTCTTTCCAGATTGTTTATTAGTTTACTGACATTTTACCCATTGTACATTTCAGAGGAAAACACAGCTCAATATATTTCTGTGAAATCAGAGAACGAACAGGCTTGAGAAATAGTTGTGAGTGAATAATATAAAACAATTTTAGAAAGCCATTATGTTGTAATGGCAATTAAAATTCCAAATGCAAAAAAGGAGCTGAAAGCTGGGCTTATAAACCCTGCCTGCACAAGTTTAAAGTGCCTGTCTGTGTTATAAAAAATGGTGGAAGTTAGAAACAACAGCAAAATTATCTCTTTCTTTCTTCCAAAGTAATAGTCCATAGCTGTATTCAAAGCAATCTCATATTATTTTGGTGAGCAATAAACATTTCAAGTTTTTTATTCCTGTTAGTTCTGCAGAGCCAATGAGGCAAAAAGGGAGCGAGTCTGACTGCACATCACCATCATTGAGAAAATCATTAAGCCTGGTCTGATTGCCAATCTCTTTACACTAGTAATAAGCCGCTATAGTAACAATAAAGTCATAAAGCTACACTGATGGGCTACTGATACAATGTGAAGGCAGCTAATTTACCAGGCCAAATTCTGTATTTTCTTGTGTACTTGTGGTCTGAATATGTCCCTCTAAGGCTAAATAATCAGGGGAAAGAATGGAGCTTTAGTGACTAAGGTGGGGCCCGGTACTTGTTTTTTCACCTGTATCCCAGAACCACGGAGACCCACAACTGAACTCTTTCCATCTTACGTGTACTGAATGGCCTTCTTTTAAGAAATGGTGGATATGGCTCTTTCAGGATGGTACCACCTATTGGATCTATTCTTTTGGAAGAGGAGTACCTGGTAGAGGGTTGCTGTGCATGCAAGTCTGATAAAGATAAGGGAAAAACACTGCCATTATCTTGAAATTGCTGCAACCTCAGGCTTCCTAATTGCAGGCTTTCTAGTAGAGGCGTTAGGGTAAAGTTTTCAAACAACCCATTTCTTAAATCAAATTTTATATGCAAATATGTAGATATGCGTGTACACACATATATTGCAAATATATTTTTGTAATCAGGAAAGCCCAGAATTTAGTTATATTATCCAGCAAGTCACTGGCATAAAACTGGCAAAACAAGCAGCATTAAAATGGGATTGTATGCAGAAGGAGGAAAAGGCAATGTTTATTGATTTATTTAAACTAAACTGGCAAGTTTTTGCTATTTTGAAGACACTTTCAACAGAAAGACTCCAAAAATCTTTTACATATAAGCTAAATGACAGAATGGTGCAAGTTTGGCTGCTTCTTCTGGCAGAGGAATTAATGAGAAAACTTAGCCAGGCTTTACAAAGCAATGAAGATGCATTTTGTTTTACTTTCTCCATTGACAGCATAAGAAGCTTCTGAGTTTATTCACTAGTGCACTTCCTTTCATAGGGAACAGTAGGGCTCTTTTCTGTGATGAGGGCAATTAATGCAGCCAGAACCTCTTACTATTCAGGAAAAAAAAAAACCAAACCAGAAGATGATAATTCACATGAACTTGTGCACCTGCATAATTAACCTATTCTAAAAAAACCCCATGGTTAGAGTAGACAACTCTGCAAATACCAGAGGGGATGGAGGTGACAGAAGAGATACCTAAATCTTTTAAATTGTCTCTATCTACTACAGATGGAAACAAAAGAGAGAAGCCCACAGAAAGCACAGAGAATCAGTGAAAGGACATTAGAAGATAAAGTTAGCATTTTAACTGCTAAAAAGTTTTCTGTGGGGTTTTTTTTCCCCCCTTTATGGGCAAAAATTCTCATTGCAGTTGATCTTAAAGGGAAAATATAGAAAATGCATTCAATTTTTATTAAAAGGGGTGTCGTGGTTTAACCCCAGCCAGCAACTAAGCACCACGCAGCTGCTCACTCACTCCCCCCCATCCAGTGGGATGGGGGGAGAAAATCGGGAAAAGAAGTAAAACTCGTGGGTTGAGATAAGAACGGTTTAATAGAACAGAAAAGAAGAAACTAATAATGATAATAACACTAATAAAATGACAGCAGTAGTAATAAAGGATTGAAATGTACAAATGATGCGCAGGGCAATTGCTCACCACCCGCCGACCGACACCCAGCCAGTCCCCGAGCGGCGATTCCCTGCCCCCCCCTTCCCAGTTCCTAAACTAGATGGGACGTCACATGGTATGGAATACACCGTTGGCCAGTTTGGGTCAGGTGCCCTGGCTGGGCATGAGAAGCTGAAAAATCCCCAACCATAGTCTAAACACTGCTGAGCAACAACTGAAAACATCAGTGTTATCAACATTCTTCACATACTGAACTCAAAACATAGCACTGTACCAGCTACTAGGAAGACAGTTAACTCCATCCCAGCTGAAACCAGGACAAGGGGTTAAATGTAATTTATGAAGTTGAGAATTTGGGAAATGTGATAATTTAGGACAAAGTCTGACAAAATAATTGAATGAGAATAGACGTGAAATATGTACTGGGAGACTGAGGTTCAGCAGTTAATCTAGTTCTGGTAAATGAACGTATTACTTCTACTGCAAGTCACCACAGTTGCTTGAGTTGAGTTGTTTGTGCTTAATTGCTTGGCTCTGATGAGAATGGTTAATGTAGCCACTTGCTTTATGAAGCTGCTTGGGGGTAGGAAGGTGTCTAAGATATAGATATATAAAATTTCCCACTTGATTAGACTGTAGAAAAACAAATCCTGTTAGGCTGCCTCCTGTTATGTGTGAAAGGATGGAGATTCAATAATGTTGTTTTCAAATTTTCACGGACTGAGGTGAACAGCTGGTTTGTGTGAAGGGGAAAATTTTGGATGGGTACGAGCCAGCCATTTGACTTGTCCTCTGGAACAGGAGGGGAAGCAGAGGAAAAAATACATCTGAGCTCCTTTCTTTCTTGGCTTTTAATGGTGTGATGCAGGTGCGCTCTACCCTTGCTAGGATTAGGGTAGGTATGCTGTGTCAGACCAGAACAAAGCAACTACATTCAAATTGCTTTTGTATGGTGGGGAGGAGGAAGGGGTATAAAAAAAGCCACCAGAGAGGTCTCTTGCTCTGCCCTCTGGTTCTGGCTCTACTAGTGGGAGATGTCATCCTCCTGCTGCTTATGGAGCTTCTGCAGCCCACCCAGCTCAAGTAGCGTCAAGTGCGCTACACCTACCGGAGGTCTCCCAGGTTTTCCTGAATTTAAACCAGCCGTAAAACAGATATTCGCAGGTCAGCTGCTTGGGTAAGGAGTGCTCACGAAACCTTTCTGTAGGGCTGTGAGGTGTCACTAAGCTTCAGCAGAACAGCAGCCACGCAGCGGTGTCTTCCCCTGCTAGCGCTTGAAATTATCTTGGTCATTTCCAATCTGTTTATGCACTCACCGTCAAGCTTTTGATATTCATTGGGTTATCATACCCCAGCCCCTACAGAACTATTCATGGAGTTATACCCTAAACCCTTCAGAACTATTCATGGAGTTATCGTACCCTAAACTCTTATTTTGATAAAGGTTTCAAAAATCATCTAAATTTTCAGAATTTATTAAGAAACTTCAACTTTTCATTGAATTTAGGTCAATTTTTTGATTGTTTGCTGAAAAATGCAGGATCCAGGGCTAAATAATTTGCAAATTCAAGTTGAATTTAAAACAAATAATCCTGGCTGGAGGAAAAAAAGGAAGCTTAGAATAAGCAAAATATTCAACATTAGAATCCTTGAGTTTCAATATGAATTTTGCAAGGAAGTCTTTTAATGTAGAAAATATCAGAAATTAATTATATAAAGATTAAAGAATATTAAACTACAATACAAAAATAAGATTCCTTCTCAATAGAACTCTCTTCTGACTTTTTTTGGCAAGAAAGAAAATGGAAAAATTAATCTAAGGCCAATTAAAAACAAATTCCTTCAAATACCCTTCTTTCAATCAGAAACTTGAAGGAAAAAAAGTTATTCAGTATACTTTACTCCGAAGTCCTAGTGACTTTCTATTGCTTTAAGTTAAGAAATCACTTAAGTATTTTTGTACTTTTTACAGTTAACAATTGGATTGAAGTGTATATGCCTACTAGTATTTAATTTGAACACTTTAAATATTTAATATGCTTAGAAATATTTGATTATTTTCCTATGGTTGGTACCTACTATCTAGTAATTAGCCATGTAATTCATCAACAAATTAAAGATTTTTTTAGGTTAATACTCTGCAAAAATATTTTCTTTTCATTCCAAATTATTAACATTATTTTTGTTTTTAAATCTGCTGCAGGGCTGATCCTGTATCTGACTTTGTACTTCATATTCAGACTCCCTCAGATGCTTTTTGCTTTCCCCATGTATTTTGAAAGAAAAGTTCCTCACAGAGTAATTTTTCATCTTTTGTTTATATATCCAAGGTCACAGTTGGAACAAGCTCCATCAAGTGAAGAGTTGTTTTGCTGGCAAACAGTAACTGAAATAGGTGATGGAACACAATAAGCAATATACCAGTTAAAGTAAAGTGGAATTCAAATTTAAAAAAAGCTCTATTACGTTTCTGGCTCATTGTTCTCTAAAGCAAAGAAAATCAATGAATAAATACTAATGAAGCATTGCTAGCAGGTAGATTTCTTGTGTTTTCTTTTCGGATTGCAGTGAATTTCCTTGAGTGGCTCTGCTGCCCATGGGAAAAAGAATAGAAACAAAGGTAAGCAACAGTTATATATTAGTATAATAGTTGAACTTGAAAAGTATGTGGTTTTAGTAGGCTGCTTTCATGTTTGACATCATTTGTCAATGGATTAATAAATGTTGGTGGAAAATGTTTTTATTACTTTGTGACCGCCAATAGCATTAGTATTGGTCAATGTAAACAACCATAAAGCAGATGAGCATAAAAGGAAGAAGAGAGTTCTGGGAGGGACCATCATGGGCAGCAATCCCATGCTGGGAGTAGTCCATGTATAAAATCATCATTACACAGACGGTCTGTGCCGATATGCAGCTGGAAGAAGCCCTTAATAATAGGCCAGGGCATCAGGACTAAGTAAAAGGGAGGAGAGGGAAGGAAACAAAACAGTTTAAAACAGGAAAATAAGAAGTGCAGCACTGTGGTTTTGTTTTTTTTGTTTCCCTCCCCCACACCCCCCCCATGGGAAAGAACAAAAAACCTCATGTGCTTTTAGAAATTATGGTGCATTATATACTGTGTAGAATTCTTGCAGCTATTTGGCATGTGAATAAACAGTGTGACAGGTATAAATAATTATGCTTGAGCCAAGGTTACCAATAACTGTCCCAGATCCCACTAACCACTTTTGATTTTAAGTTTTGCATTCAGATTGTCACTTTTGTTATACTTCGGGAATCATACCAATTCCAAAAAGCTGACTGCAGTAAAATAACCTTCAGCTTGGTGCCAGCTCAGATCTCTGCCCATGGCAGATTGATAAAATTGAGAGGTGTTAAGAGCACAGGACAGAGGACTAGATATGAAGAAAGGGGGGAGGTGTCCCTCCTTAATGAGAAGGATTGCAGGATTTTAGCTGAACTGTTCTTATTCACAGTGTCTGCTTGTCTCGGGAAGGATGAATTTGTCAGACTTCAGGTGATTTAAGAGAGGTAGGCTTAGAAAAAAGACACACACATATCAGCAGAATTGCTGTCCCCAACACATAAATAAACCTTTAGAAAAAGAAGACTTCTTTTAAATGGAAAACCAGGTCTCTTCCTGGTCAGGAAGCAGCTAACTAGCAAGAGCTCTCTTTTATAATTTATTTCAGCCTAGCAGACTAACAGTAGCCAACACGATCAGATAATCTGGGTGGAGACGGAAACTGCATATGCAACTTTTCTTTGTGAGATTTCAACTAATTACGGGCACTGGAAAATTATCAGTTTCTGAATACAGTTGGTTAAAAGGGAATCTATAATTCTACAAGCAATCCAGTGATTTTGAAAATGCCAGCTTTGGATTTTTTTCTGATGAATTCTCCAGTCTGAATATTGACTTTTCTTTCTCTAGGAAAGTCCTTTTCTAAATAGCACTATGGATGAATGCCTTTATTTGTAAGCCACTGAGCAAACTTTAACTATGAAAATTCAAAGTATAGCAATTAAAGTGAACAAGCTTGTGGGGAAAATTGCTAAACAAAACAAATAATTTTCTTTCACTGAAATCTGGAAATACAAATATTTGAATTACTTTAAGAAGAGAGAAAGGGGAAGTTCTGAATCACACATACTTTTGGTTGCGCCCAAGATGTTAATGCATTCAGAGCAATTGTTTTGTGTCATTTGTGAGAAGAAAAAAAGGTTTAAGTTTAGCCAAATCTCAAAATGCTTGAAGAAATACAGTACAAACTATCTGTGCATAATCTGATAGAATAGTGATTTTTTACTTCTGCGATGTCTATATTCAGACCTAAATTTTAAATAGGAAGAAATCTGTGCTGAGGTGGATACTTTTAGTTCCTGAAAAATGATGATAGGATGATAGTGAGGGAAAATGTTCACTTTTACTTCCCATTTCTTTCCTAGTAAGTCTGCAGATTTTGCTGTTTTCCATACTACGGAATATAAAAATGTTCCCATTTCCCACGGTCACAGACCAATATTAACTTTCCCCTTGAAAATTTGACTAGCTCCAAGTGCTACATTAGCCCTATATGTTGTCTGGAATTACTGTTTCAAGCTTCCTATAAATACTTTTCCTCTACCTTGTCATTGGGAATACTAAGAGTTACCTTTCAAAAGTAAAGGTATAGATAAACAATAAACGTACAACATAAATATTGTTGGATGTGGAAATATGAAGTTTTTTTACCCAAATTAGGACTGCAAATGGCAACCTCTAAAATCCTGTTGCACGCTCCTGTGGCCACGAGTGCAGTTGGAGGAAACAGTCTGAATTATTGAGCGCTGTGGTAACCTCTGGCTTCATTTGCAAGTGCTAAGAGCTGTGGCAGCAGTATACACATTTTCCAAAACAAGGTCTAATTAGATAGAGGTAGTTATGGCACCTTCAATAGGGATTTAAATACAAAGAAATCGGAGATGCGAGTCTGAAAGCTCTTTTATTTATTACAATGCTGTTGCACACTTAATGCTTTGAGAAGGATTTTATTACTATCTAAAAGCAGTTGTACATTAAATCTTCAAATTAGCTTCCGTTCTGCTTGAATATAAGTATATTCTCTACTGGGCAAGAGTTCAACAAGACAGGGGAAGAGAGCTTTGAAGCTTTAGATGATACGATGACAGACTGCCAAGCTTGCGCTTGCAGTACACAAATTTACAGTTCACAAATTTACCTTAAGAGCCCTGATGAGAATTCCATGTGAATGCTTAGGATTTTTCTTCCATTTTGCTTATGCTGCGTTATATTTTCCTGAATTCACTGCAGCGCTTTATGACCTAGCTTCCTTCATTTAAGCTTTGCAAGCCAAAGTCAAGCAAGTTTTGTTAAATAGCAGTTGCCTCTCTCTACGGGAAGTAGAACAGTGCCATTGTAATGCTCAACTGGAGATGTTTCCAAGTAAGTTTATATCAGTAATCATCAGCTGGTCAGAGCATGTAGGGAGTTTAGCTTTGGTTAATTGTCTTCCAAAAGGAAGGAGGAGGAAAAAAACCCAGAGAGGATTCTCACAGACAGGAAAAATACACTCAGAAATGACAACTGAAAAAGTTGACAGGGAAAAAAAGGAAATCTACCCTTCTCAGCTCTGCTAAAGCCCCTTCTCTTTCAGTGGTTTGCCCTACGTATCTTTAAAATACTGCTGTCAGATATTCCTCCACCAGGAAAAAACATCTGTGAAATATCTAAACCCAAAATATTTCACCTTGAAAAGCTACCTCGTTGCTTTCTGAGGCTGTAATTCAGCAGTCAGGTTTCTATTCTCTTCTCTCTTATGGTCTTAGGTTAGGTTGTATCTCCTGTGGTACCTAGCTGTCAGTCCTCATAAGGATTTGGTGATTATAGTGGATCGGTGGAAATATGTGCATGGGAGCTAAGCCCACTGCAGACAATGGAAATATTGAGAAGCAGAAAAATAGATCACATGAGGTATTATAACTGTGTAATATTTCTGTGGGGAAAATCTTTTAACGAATTAAAAATAAACCCATGGAAAGTTAGCAATTTGTGTTTTAAAATGTTGTTTAGTTGGAACCTGATGTTTTTACTGAAGAGCTATTTAGCAAACTGATTGGAAATATCTGATCTCAAATTCATTTTGTCTCGGGAGATGTTACAAGATGTATGTGCCGAGACATGATCCAGAAATTATCTGGATCTACTCTGTCAGGAAAGCATATCCAGCTGCTGAGACCCAGCCGTGGCACTCGTTTCTCTGCCGGTGGTTTCACAGAGCCTTTTCCACCCCCAAGAGAGCAGTGGTGGAGAAGTCTGCATGAAGGAGAATAAATTCTATTTCTTGTTGCTCCTGCATAGGGCCTTTCTGAGTGTTTGTGGCGTGTGTGTATGTGAGCGGAGGGGATGGGATGTTAGGATATTGGATTGGAAACAAAGAGTAGCCAAGAGATTTGTACTAACCTGTTTATGACATTGTTTCCTCTTAGTGAGAAATAAGAGCTACCTTTGCCATGCCTTTACCTGTGTCCTGGGTATAACTGTTTTTCCTAAGGTCCTAATCACTGAAAATAGTTTTTGTGAGAAACAAAAAGTCACAAAACTGAGAAGTCCTTGATGCGAGTTTCCATAATTTTTTTTTCATGTGTCCTTCTGCTTGCCTGATATGTACACTAGTTATCTCTATAGATTGTATAGACCACAACAAGAAACTGTGATCTGTCAGTGATGTTCAGCCATGGTTCCCAGTGCTGTTTCAGTTGCTCAGGCTGCCTTGGAGGGGAATACAGAGTGGGTGTCCTACACAAGGCAAGACAACCAGCGCCAGTTACTGCAATGCAAAGAAGCAGCACAGCAAAAAGCTCCAAGGGGGCTGATCTGAGCACAGGCAGGCAAATAGGTGCAGATGCTGTTTTTCTCCCATGCTGCACTCTAGCAGGCCTTACCATAGCCTTCCTAAGGAAATATTTTTCAGTGGAGTACCTCTTTGTGAAGAACCAATTTTGAAAGCTGTGCTAGTTAAACTATTTGTGCCCTTAGTAAGCAAGAGAAAAGGAAGACTGTCCTCTAGGCAAAATTAGGCCTTTTCAGTGGAAAATCCATATGTGCTTTGTGATTGCCATGCATTCCCATGAAGAACATAACCGTATGTTGAAGGTCCATGTGACAGAGTTTGATTCTTGTGACGCAGTTGTTTGAATAAGTTTGAAAAAGACCAGGGAATCTGGAAATTACTTGAAGTTTTGGAATAGGCTTCTTACCCTCTTTTAAAATAGGTCATTGTCATGTTTGGGATGCTTAAAGAAACGTTGGTCTGCTAGGATGCTGGGGAAGGATGCCTGCATGTGTTCCATCACGATGAAGACATTGAAAGGTTTGGTTTTTAATGGCCGTCTGGCTGATTTCCTTTTTAATTGATTATTTTAATGTTACTGAGATTTAATTGTATTATTTATGGTATATTAGGGTGCCTAGAGCCTTGGCAAATCTCCTTTTCAGTTATTTTTTAAAAGGAAGTAGACAAGAATAGAATAGACTATTTCAATTGGAAGGGACCCACAACAATCATCTAGTCCAACTGCCTGACCACTTCAAGGCTGGCTAAAAGTTAAAGCCTGTTATTAAGGGCATTGTCCAAATGCCTCCTAAACAGTGACAGGCTTGGGGCATCGACCACCTCCCTAGGAAGCCTGTTGCAGTGTTTGACCACCCTCTCGGTGAGGAAATGCTTCCTCATGTCCAACCTAAACCTCCCCTGGTGCAGCTTTGAACCATTCCCACGTGTCCTATCACTGGATATCAGGGAGAAGACATCAGCACCTCCTACTCCACTTCCCCTCCTCAGGAAGCTGTAGAGAGCAATGAGGTCACCCCTCAGCCACCTTTTCTTCAAACTAGACAAGCCCAAAGTCTTTAGCCGCTCCTTGTAGGACATTGTATCTTCAAGCTCTCATGTTATAACCAGAAGCAAAGAAAAAGCTCTCCCCGGGCAGATCTTGGGCCACCTGTAATGATCAGACACAGACAATTAGAGAAAAAAAGTATTTTGTAATATGTGGGAAGTTTTATTTAGCTGACCAAACCAAGCTGCTCTATGGTTTTTGAGTGTAATGTATATGCCCAAATTTTAAACTAACGGCTATTCAGGTATATAACAGCATTGTCATAGCACAGAAGCAAATCTTTTCCCTCTTTTTTGGTGACTGCCTTGCAGCTTTGCTCTTTACTTGTGCCTGTGACAATCTTGTTTAGAAAGGGTGCCCACCAAAAACAGTACACCACTGCCAAAAATAAGTTGATGGATAGCATTGCATAAGCATCACAGATGATGAAGAGGACTAACAGCAAAGAGGTTAATTTTTTTTCAGCCAAGGCTATCATGTCTTTAAACAAATGTATGGGCCTGTAAGAGATCCCTAGATAAGAGCTTTAAGGTTTCAGAGAGGATATACTGGAGGGATCAGATAATGACCTTAGTGTTAAAGAGGCTTAAGGTTTTAGCATTAGAGTAGATAGAAACCACAAATAAAGGATTTTAATTTTGAAGCATCATAATAGAATTGAATAATGTCAGAAAACACCTTAAAAACCAAGACAGTATCACAAACTATGAAACTGAAAATGGATTAACCTGCCTTTTTGGTCCATAATTGTACAATCCTTTGCAAATTCAGCTTGCCAGTAATACTATTTAATTTTTAACCTGGTTAAATCTGGTCTGTTGCAAGTTTAATTCCACTCCAGCCATGTGGGAGCTATTTTGTACTGCCCTGTAAGTGTTCTTTTTTTCTTCTTGTTTTTTGTCTTCTGCAAAACCAAGTAGGTAATTCAAGTTATAAATTTATTTTGGTTACCTATTTCTCTGGGTTGCGAAAATGTCCTCCCAAGACTAGAGGTTTCATAAGTACATGTAAAGACTGTTCTGTAACTATAGAAATCTAAACACAAACATGATGAACTTTTTTCCTTGTCTCAGTTCTTCATTATTTGTTAGATACCAGTTACTGAGGACACACATAGTGGAAGGGTGGCTCAGTTGCTACTTGTGTGAATTTACTCAACTCTGTTGCATTCAATAGACCTGTACCAACTAGAAAAAAACCCTATTTCCATATAGCATATCTGTTCAATGCTTTTGTTTTTATCTGTATAGCTTATTTTTGTCAGGGGAAAAATCTATTAACTTTTAAATAAGGAAATAGCCATAATTCGTGTTTGCTTCCTCTTCTCTTCTTTTTTAAAGTCGAAAATAGACCACCTGTAAAACAAACTCTGAAATAACTATGCTCTTTTTATATGTTATCTAGAAGCTATGTGGGGATCAGTTACCTATAGCTACTAGGTCCACATTCATGGTTGGGTGGTGTTTGTTTTGGTTTGGGGGGGGAGATGTTGTTGCTGTTGTTGTTTTGTTTGGGGTTTTTGTTTGTTTGGGTTTGGGTTGTGGTTTTTTGGGTTTTGTTTTTTTTGTCTTGTTTTTTTTTTTTTTTTTCAGAACAGGCTAAATTTGACCAAACAGTCTGAATAATTTAATAGCACATGATCATTAGAATTTAGAGGCAAACCAGAGGGCAGATGCTCTATATAACAGCAAATACTGACATCATGTCTCAGCAGTCTAGGTGGTAGCTTATTGATCTTACTGTACATAAGAGACCATGGCTTGATTTCCCAGATCACCAGTTAAGCTGAGAATTGAAACACATGGTAATTAGCAGCCAGTTTTCAGATCTCAGTGTACTGAGCAAGCAAGTTAGAATAGCTGTCTCCTGGGGAGATGGAAAAACAAGTGAAGGAAATTAGGGAGATGTTGCTGGATTGCAACTCAGGGAGGAACTATCAAGTCTGATTCACAGTACCCATGGCTGAATTTCTACAATTTATGGCACTGGGGAACACTTCTTGTGAATACCATAAAGTTAAAAATTCCTACACTTGTGCCCTGACAAATATGATTTCATGCAGCTGTAAACATCTTTTATTTGGGTTACTTTATCACACCAAGGCAGATCTGAATTATTTCTTTACGTGTTGACTACAACAGTATGCCAGGATCCCTACCACCAAATATTCATGGCAATGTTTGAAAGCTGCTGCCAAGCAAAGTCCAACACAGTGATTCACTTCTGCTTTGTTTTTCAGAGCTTCACTGGGGCTCTGGTAGACCTGAAGCTGGCGTGCCCAGGTTACACTTCACTGACTGTGAAAATTTGAAGTGCCATTTGGGATCCTGGCCTTACTGAAGCTATTGGAAGCTTTGCCACTGACTCATTGGGGCCAGGAGTTTGCCCATTGTATGCAGAATCATATCAGAAAACCTTTATTTTTTTTCTTGTAAGCCAAAACTGTCCGTTCCTTACAGTAAGCCAGGACAGACATGACCCTGCACAGATCTTTTAAACCCCAACTCATTACTACAAGGTGTGCCTTCACATCAGATAGACACTCAAGAAGCATCTTCAAGGCAGTCCTAAGTGGTAGGTTGTCCCTCTACTTAGTGCGTATGCAGGATCCTCGGAAAAGAGGGTTTAATAAATGGGGAAGTAATAAAATAAAGAAATCCCGTGTATCAGTTTTGTACTGGGATTTTTGGGCGTTTGTGTGTGTTGGGTTTTGATTTGGGTTCCCCCCCCCCGCCAAGGTGTACATTGGTAAATCATTTGAAAGAAACTGTGACTTATAGGAGGAAATGTGTATTTTTGAAACGCTCTAACTTGGTTTTCTCAGATTCTAAAATTTCTTGCACTGCCTGCTTGCCTATGCTGTCTACTTCTGAAGCTCTGCATCTCTGGAAATTTAGCCAATTATATTTTGATGCATAAACACTTGCCTGATTGCTCTGCATCCTCGTTTGCCTGTGTGATGGATTGAATGTATGGCAGCTGTCCCCAGAGGTCATCCTGAAAATAAGACGTTGCAATTCATGAGTTTATCCAAGTGAATAAAACTGGAAATATCTCATAAGTATACAGAAACTGATTTTTTTTAATTTTTTTTTTCTCTCTTGCTAGTAAAGAAGGATTAAGATGCAATAACTTTAGTCACATAGGGGTAACTTCTTTAAATACCTGAGCCCATTATAAAAATGTGGTAGTTGGGACATGCATTGTGTACTGATAGCAGGATGTCACCATGGACACCAACACAGAAAAGTCAAATACGATGAAGGGGAGAAAAGGGAAAGAGGAGAAGATGTAGTATCCATGACAACAAGTGGAAAAGAATAAGACTCTAAAAAGTTGAAAACCCTGTGCTTGTCTGTATTATTAAAATGAAATTTGCAAAGTTATCTAACACATACAATATTATTTCTGTGCAGCTGGATTTTGTGCAAGTTGTCAGTGTCAGACAGGTACAAAGGAAGTTCAAATGGTGCATGGATCTTTCCTATTGTATTTGTATATCCCTGGAGTGATTGGTATGAAACCAAACCGCAGCTGGTGAAGAGTGGAGATCAGATCCAGTTCTCTTTCTGGGTACATATGTATTTACACAAACCTGTCCTTAGCCTGAATGTCTGCATTGGCTAACGATGTGATGTAGCATATTGCAAACGCGTATGACAGCCTCTAATTCGATACGGTTCGGTAGGACCTGAAGTAAAACAATGTCCTATGGGGAGAGGAGTTGGATGGATTAAGAAATAATTTTTTCTTCTGACGTGACAGTTCTCTTTCTGAAGCTTGAGTATGCAGTTTGAAGCAAGTGCAATGGACAGAGAAAGAGTGACAGGATAAGTGCTTGTGCTATCTGATGCCCAGAGGATACTATACGTTTCTGTCTCTGTGAAATATTTTGGGCTGCGCTACATGCAAAGCAGTTTCGTTTGGATGCATTTGCTACATCATATTTGATTTGACCTATTGGAGCTCCAGCATGTAGTCCATGTGATATTGTAATGCCTTCTTGCAAGGGAATGTGCTTTGGGATTTGAATTGATGTTGCAGTGAATATATCATTGTAGAATTTCTTTCCTAAAACATAACTCTTAAGCAGAAAACATTCTTGTACAAGTAGAAAATATAAGATGTTAATTTTTTAAAGTTACGCTCCATTTCATTGTAGAAGTATTTGTTAATATTATTTAGTAAAAAAGGTGAAATAAAACCCCTGCTGTTTTAGAGTTGAGGGATATGAAGCAGAGCTCCTAAAAACATTGGTGAATATATGCTGTTCCCTTATATTCAGTGAGAGCTTGTATTCCCAAACAGCATGGAACTTGAGACCATTTTTATTCAGATGCCTAATTGTGTCCCTGCATGAGCTAGATCCAAAGCCCATTCAAATCGGTGGACAGAATCCACTGTCTTTCATTGGAATTTGGTTAAACCTTAAAAGCAGAATAAAATGCACAGTTGTGAAGGAGAGGTAGTTGGTGGGTGGAATCCAAATAGTCTGCCTGAAAATAGTTTCAAATGAGACTTTTATGTTGACTGCGTGCTATGAACATATTGCATAAGTTGTACCATAGAAATATGTTTGACCATACTTCTCGTTTTATTTATATGTACTTGTTACCTGAATGACAAAATTTTAGACATACGAACTAAGAAGAAAAATAGAGGAAGTAGGAAGAGACTTAAGGCAAATATGCACTTTTAAAAATGTAATTACTAACCTGTATTTATTCCCTAATAGTTCTATAATGTAATGACTCTAAAAGAGTCACAAAAAAGAGCAGTTTTCTTTTAAAGTAGTATTTAAAGTCAACAAGTTTCTAATCATAAACCTTAGTCCAATTGTACTACACAGGTTTAACTGGCCCATATCAGGTGTATACTTTGATGGAAGATCTCAGAAAAATAGCTAGGAATCACAAGAAGTGGGGTTAGTAATTCAAGAGTTGCTGTTAGGACCGTATATATATTGTTCACATACAGTAAAGCTTTTATACTTTCCTTGAATAGCCAACATTATGAGATCAGGGGAGATGTGGAAGTAAAATATGAAAGTAAATGTAGAAAGCTGAATGAAATGGGAGGTTTATAGAGAGGATATGAAAAGGAAGAAAGATGAAAAGCAAGAATAACAGCAATATTAGTGGAATTCATTCCTGAAACAAGGAAGAAAGTAACTTCTTAGAAGTTGCGGTAATCATATGCTACCACCTGCATGAGAAGATAGGAAAGATCATAGTGAAGTCTTGGATATGATCTCCTTCATTTTGAGTTAAGACAATGAATGGGAGATAAGTACTAGTCTCATATAATTTCCAAAGCCACATGAGAAAGAGTTTGCTTTTTTGGTGAAACTACCTCAAGAGACCTTTGTATAATTGATTTAAAGAGATAGACGATTTACCATTCACAGTAATGAATGCAGAGAGCTCAAAGCTAGGTCACATATTGAATGTTAATAGAATTACCACGTATAAGATGAGAAGCAAAACTTGAAAACTGCCATTTAAAATTAAACTTGATATTTTAATGTTAACTGCTGTAATAAATACAAATATTTTGCTTCTTAAAAATATTTTGTATAGAGTTTGGATTGTTTGGTAGTAAAGGCAACAGGAAGAAATTTAGGTACTATGTATTCAAGTCCTAATCTTGGCACAGATTGATCCCTGATGAAGTCCACTGGGGTCCCTGAAATCTTGGTCAGTTAAACTTCTTTTGGTTCACAGCAGATCCTTGAGGCCAGGATTTCACCCACATTCATAAAATATGCATGTTTGTATGCATACCTGAATTGAGGATAATCCACCACTTCTAAGCAGTATTGCTTCCAGAAAATAAACCCCTATACAACCAACACACTCAAAGAATTCCAAGGAAAATCATTGGCAGGAACAGGGAGTTAATTGAAGAGAGAAGGAGGGGATAATGGGAGATAATCGGGGACCTGCAAAGAAAGCAGCGTTAAGCTTTACTCTCATCTTCTCTCTTCCTTTTCCTACATTTACACATATGACCGCACTATTTCTAACTTTTTTTTTACACCTATATAATGAGTTACAGGCAAACGTGTGTGTGTGGGGGGGGGGGTGCTTAAATTTACATTTTATTTATTTAAAGATTGTGTTTGTACATAAATGTTTTTAAATTTTAGCTCCATACCTCATTGTAGTTATATTCTATGCCCAGTATAAACGTCTGAGTGTGATTCAGTTCTTTTAGTACTGCGATATCAAGCACAAAAATGGATGTTTTCACTTGAGACAGCCAAATAGATATAAGGAACCTTTTCATTTTTTTTAATATTTTAGTCTATTAAAAAAATTGCCATGTAATTCTAATTAGAATGTACAATTGCAGAGTACAATTACAGATACAATGTAATTATATTTGAGATCTTTGTAAAATACTTTCTTTTCACTTTTTCTGCCTATTTTTAACCGAAAAGGAAACAAAAGGGTTAGTGTCATCCTTCAACCTCTTCATTTAAGGTGAAACCAGAATAATCAGCAAGCAGCTGGGAGGGTATCAGCCAACCTGAAAATATGTCAAGAAGGCTCTATATGAGTTTGTACGTGAGTTTACTTCACCTGTGCCTCAGATATGGCCACCTTTGTACAGTGAATACAAATCAATAGCATCCTTTTGAACAACTGCTGTTGCTCATTGTACTTTATGGTTTGAAAACTGAAGATAGCAAATTAGCAGCATATATATGGACTGGATATATTTGCGTATGTTCAGTATCACTGTTCTTAGCATCTTTGGCCGATTTCTTTATAGCCTTGATTTTTGTACAAAGAATTGTTATACAAAGCCTTGATACTCTGAGGAAAAGTTGTAGCTCCAAGAGTGTGCAAAGCCATACTGTATAACAGAAGTTTGAAACATCTGCGTATGTGAGTTTAAAAACCAACTGGGAACTCGTAGAGTTATACACATTTCGCTCGTATAAGCAGCTGGAAAAGAAATCTTTCTGGATCTACTTGAGTTTGCACTTTGTGAGATTTACCTTGAAAGGCTGGTTTTGACCATGCCCAGGATGAATCTGCTGTAAATGCTGAATTTCCCCTTGTTTACTATGTTTTACTTGTTTCATACAAGGGAAAGCTCTTGCCACAAAATTAAAATTGACTTTGTTTTTAAGCTTCTCAATTTTCATTCTGTGAGGGAGATATGATCAAGTCCAGTTTTGTGTGTGTTCAGTTATCTTTGTAAATACACTTGTGATGTTAAAGTTCAGGGAGGGAAACAAAATCTTTTTGAGAGCTGGAGTTTGGCTAAACTACTTCAGTATAGCACCAAAGATAAAAGTCCACAACAGGTCACGGTCTTTTGCAAAAAGAGATAATTCAGGCAATTTAATGTCTAACAGCACAGAGGGGTATTGCAAAGGTACCTCCTTGTTCAATGCTAATATTGCTGAACAAGGTGCTGGCACAATTTTCACTTCGTAAGGTTGCAGTTTGGGATATAGGTTGTGTATCTTATACATACAAAATATTATGTCAATCATTTGCATGTCACTGAGGCAGGATCAGACCTTCTGCCCAAATGGGTATATGGCCATGTGTATTTCCCACTGTCAATATAGAGTTTGTTAAACAGCAGGGCATTGGTGATATTTATTTTTTTTTTAAATCAGTACATTCAAGTAGATTTAAGATACTGCTTAGTACAATTTTTGGATGTTATTTTTGATGTATATTATTGTTTCTTGCTTACAATGTGGTCACATGATCTTGCAAAAATACTAATGAAAGACCCTTTAGACTTATCTTTATTACTATATACCAAGTGCCTTAGCTTCATTTGGAGCAAGCATGTGACAGTATGATTTAAAATGTCCTGTAGAAGAGGAGTATTTTGTGAACGCATTTTGGATGGAGGTCTTTTTGGTACATGAAAATGAACATCCAGAATAAGCAACTAAGCAGAGTAGACACAGAGAGGAATTGTGCAGGGACAAGAAATAGAAGGAATCTTTCTTTCCAATAACAGACTTTTCCCTGTGTTTTGAATGCAGATGAGATTAACGTGGCTGTATTTGTGGTCATGCTCCAGCATTACTAATTAGATCAGCATAGTTCCCAGAGGAGAATGATTTTTGGTTAACTGTTGAGACAGACTACAAACAGAGCATAAAGCTTTGTTCTGAAAAGCAATGGAAGAGCTAGTGCTTTCTGTTCAGTTTCTGTCCCATTTTGGACCCTAAGGTCCGAAATGCGTGGTAACACCTCTTTGAATATGGAAGGAATAATTCAGCTTGATGAAACAATAGAATTCTGTGCTTAAAAATAGCTTTCCACATTTCATATTTTAATTAGTGATTTAAAAGCAGACTGGTATCAGGTAAGCATGGAAGAGTAATTAATACACAAGGGGAAGCAGACATGGAACACCGAAAATAATTTTAGTCATCATTTCGGTTTGGAAAGCTTTCCTGATGTCTAGAAAAAGTAGATGAGACAGATTTCTTCTTTGGTTTTATAAATGAAACTTTTATCTTTTTTCTCTGTATGATGTTCAATAATTTGCTAAAAGTTGTTCATACTCACAGTGGGACAAAATCTCAGCAGCTGTAATTTGTAATAGCTTTAATAACTTCAGTACTGCAAACACAGTTCACCCTATTGATTAATTTGTTGTTCTACAAATAATCCCAGTTTATGTGTTTAAGAATACAATTTAAAAAAGGCAAACAGATATACTGGTAGCACTGATACAGATAGAGTATAGGTATATTTTATACCTTTGTGAGCTATGCAGTTCCTTATTTTGCAAGTCTTAAACTTCTCACATGGGACTAGAAATCTAGCAGCAAAACCACACAAGTGCATGTCTAAGGATGTGGTCAGAGATGCTGTTCTGACTGCAGCTGAGCAGCTCACTAGATCACTGCCTTTGGGTGGTTTGTTGCTGTCTCCTTTGTACCCTTTGCCTTTGTAAGGCGGAATTTATCACCCTTTGGATCTGACAGCTTAACTATGCATCTGCTTCCCTCTCATCCCATCTGTGGTTTTTTTTTTTTTTGTTGTTGTTGTTGGTTTTTTTTTTTTTAAACTTAAACCATTTGACAGAACTGGAGCAGGCAGTGTGCGTATCTGTTGCGATACCAGCTGATCTGCAGCAGCAGCCTTCTGACGGGAGCAACAAGCAGCTGAGGCTGAGCCATGACCCCTTAACCCAGTATTTGTGCCTTAAGTGTGCTTTTTTTGGCTGAGTTCATACAGGAAAGGGTGAACTGAAATAGTCCAATGTGTACTTTGCAATGTGAGAAGGTCTGACACCATGTGTATTACAGAGTATAGGACATAAGAACAAAGTAATTCTGCATGCCATGTTAATTCTTAATTTACATTGTTCCAGGATAGTACAAAACAGATCATAAGGCCTCAGCCAATTAAATAAATAAAAAAAAAAAAAAATAAAAAAAAAGAAAGGCTGCTGAAGCAAAATGTGTATGTGTATTCTTATCTTCTAGTTCAGAAAGGCAGATGTAGACCTGCCGCTCCTGTAAATGGGAAATGAAGCTTAGGAAGCAAGTATCTTCAGGAAGGCTACAAGATGTGTAGTGTGAATGAATCTTTTCAGCTGGTTTCTATGAATTCCATGGTGGGAACTCAAGCTGCTATCCCTCCTTGTGATTTTGATATCTGGAAGCATAAGGAAAATGCTCAGAAATTTACAGGTGATGTAGCTCATCAAACCCCCAAACTCTTAGATTTTATCTCTCTCTCTTTTTTTGTTTGTTTGTTTTGTTTTGTTGCTGTTGGGAAGGTGGCTTTCACTGAAACTTGAATCCACACTGAAACAGAGGATGGTACCCTTCAGACTATCAAATATAATTTCTGTGGTCCAGCAGGTATCTGTTGCAATGTGAAGGATTCAGGTTTAAATCCTCTATCTCAAGTACAAATGAATTTCCGAATTGATAAGATTCTTTCTTAATTAATCTGTTCCATTTAGTCTACATGGTTAAATAATACTTCCCTATGCACATACCTGGCTAGGTGTTGGACCCAGAGTAAAGCTGTAGGAAAGCTTTTTTTCATGTCATCTCTCCTAATAAAGCAGAGGATTTGACTATCCCTGACTGCCAGAACCTCTTGGCTGGTTGCTCCTGTATGAACATACATATGCTCATGCAGACATGCTTGTTTGGTTGGCTTTTCTTCCAGGAGTCTGTGGTAATTCTGTTTGAGCTCCTACCTCTGCCCAATAGAGAGTAAGAGTTACTGCTACTTCTCTGTGGATACTTTTTGCAGTTTTATATGCCTATTACATATACTTTTACAAGATATTTTTTAACAAGTGCTTCCCTCTCTGTTAGAACTTTTGTTTTTCTAGAAATTGGTGAGAATATAAAAAAACCAGGAAAATGACATTTTAGTGTAAGCTTTAAAAACAAGGCCCTTACCCCAAACTTGCTGAAGTCACTGGAAAATTACCTTTCTGATTTCCAGCAAATCCTGAATATGCATCATACATATTGCAGTACCTCTGCTTCAGTATACTTTTGTTCTTGCTGTTGGTTGGTTACAGAGATGGTCGCAGTTTACTGAGGTAGAGAAGCTAAAAGTGTTGTATAAAACTCATGCGTATTGGAAGCTATACAGAGAACACAAATCATGGGCATTGAGGGACTTAAGCACACCACTTCAGTGATTCATAAGTTGAGTGCTGTTCATTCTGTGAAAAGAGGCAATTTCGCCCAAAGTCTTTACATTTCCCTTCATCACTATCCAATTATTTGCAATTGCTAATAGAACTATCTGTCACTAGTCAAGCTTTGTAATGCCATCATTTATTAAAAACATATTTGTTTTTAATATAAATGATACAACAGTGGTTGTACTGAATGCAGCCACTAACAACTGACTAATTATCTGAATTATGTCTTAAAAAGTAAGATTTGATTAATGCAATAGAGCATGAGCAGGATTTTTGGTTTTATTACCTCAAAACCATTAATTCCTCTACAATTTCCTTTCTAATCAGAACACAGCATGGCTTCTGCTGAAAATAATTGATTTTTTTTTTAGCAAGTCTTAATAGACAGCACGGAGAAATGCAGCGATTACAAGACACAATGGAATGAGATTTATTTGGAAAACTGTCATATAGAGCATCAGACTGTCTCAGAGAGGAATACGTTGCAGGTAAATGATGCCATGCATTCAAGAGCTACTTTTTCACTGACAGATATTACAAATGAGTCTCCTGCACAGATAGTTCTCAGTGGAAAAAAACAATATCCCATGTATTGACACTTGCTTAAGAATGAATGCTGCGAAACTGTGGTTTTCATGGGAAAGACTGGGATACAGTGTGACAGATTTTGTAAAGCTTCAGGATCTCCCCCCCCCCCCCCCCAAAAAAAATGTTTATGAAAACAAGTGTTTCCTGTGTAAAAATAAACAGTAGCTGTCACTCATATGCTAGCCACATTGATTATTTTCTCTTTATGTAGAAAACTTCATGTCACTGTCCATATTTATTTGCTCATATTTATAAATACAGTAAAATATACCATCAACTTGGCAATGAAACTGGTTTACCTTGCCAGGTATAATGGGATTTTGGCTCATACAACAATACTGAGAGTAGAGCAAAGCCCTCTGGGTTTTACAGTACACTACCAGCTAAATCCTGGTTTTCATCCCTTAGAAGAAAGTGTATCATAACAGGAAAAAAACCCTCTCTTAAAATTCAAGTAGCAATGTAATTAATCCCAAAGTATTCCAATAAATGACTTATAATATGCTAATACTAGCAATACCATTTTTAAATGAGGAAAGCTGTGAAGAATTTTAATTTTGATTCCTTTTTCAAATATAGCTGTGCACACCTGTGTAATGAGAAAATTTTTTTCAGGATTCTAGGTTAGAAGTGTAGAATGGACTTGCTAATGTGTGCTGTATATTACATGTATGTAGAGACAACGGTATGAGCAGAGCTTCTGCAAACTATGATGCCTTGAGCAGGAGTTGGAATAGGTGACCTGAGAGGTTCCTTCCAGTCTGAATCATCCCATGGCCCTTGATAAAAACCAAAGTTTAAAACGAAACAATCTAGTTGAAAGAGGCCACATTATGCAGGAACAGAATATGTCTTTTACCAATATTCCTCAGTAGTTGGTTCTTGAACATTAAATGAAGGTTTCGATGTAGACAGCTCTTCTGCCTTTGAAAGTTAAGTGGGAAAGTTTAATGTCTTAGCAGAATTTCACACAGAGTAGCCCAGAGGTTTCAAATTGTGTAACATTTCCTGAAAAGTCTTGGAAAAACTGTTCTACCCTGTTCTTCAACAAAAGATGAAACTGTGGTAAAAGAAAACTAGAATTCTAATACCTGATATATGACGTGTCTCACTAAGCACTTGTTTCATCACTTCCTCTGAGTTCAGGTCTATACATGAAATTTGTCCACACGAATTAATTTATTTTGATGTTTGTTTTGTTATGAAACATGAAGGCTTCCCCAAGAACCTTCTGTAATAGAAATTCTAGCAAAAGTGGGAGAGGAAAAATGGGGATTAGTACATGAAAGGCATATAATGTTGACAAGGTAAATTTTGGGGTGAAATCCTGATCTTTACCACAATGACAAAAATTCTATTTGCTTCATTGGAACTACAATGTCATCCTTGTTTTCAGAGAAACTATTTACACTTAGGGGAAGTCTTCCCTATAGATATTCTTTAAGATTACTATATCAGCATTAATATTGGTAATGCAGTAGAGGCACCTTCACCTGAAACAGAAGACATTTTTCAAAGATACATTAATCCAAATTAAGTATTTGTTCAAGGTGACTTTAAGATTTTCTGAAAACTTGAAATGATAAAGGTTACAAGTTCTAATTTTAAAAGCAGCTCAACTGTTAGAGAGGTGAAGTCACTCAGGTTTGCTTGAAAATTTTGCTCCAGGAAAATTCATCTTTCAGTGTGAACTGCCATGGTGAAAAATAATTGTGAGATTAGCAACTCACTAGCTCACTTAATTTTTTTTTTTTTTGAGCTTCCACTTTTTTTCTTTCAGTACATATTTGTATTGTTGGGATTTTTTTTTTTCTTTTTAGATGTCAGCAGAGAGATATGTGAAAAATAAGAGGGGTTTTCAACATCATCAGCTATTACAAGATCTTTACCTGCAAATATTTACAAGAAAACTAAAAAAAGAAAAGAAAACTGAAAAGAAAATATCATTTGAGAAAAACTCAGACTCAAAGGGCAAGTACTCTTTGACTTTTTACAACCAGACTTTTTCTAGGAGAACCCGCCTGTGCTGCTCCTGAGGCTGTAGCTTTGGTTAGATGTAGTTCTTATTTTAGGATGATTTTTCTAACTAAATTAACCCAAAATTTCTTCACAAAAATTACATGTTTGGCCTCATCCTACTCACATGACTTCTAAAGTTGATACTGCCATTTTTACACACGCACATTCGCACTTATACATTCAGTGCACTTGAGTTGCACTGGCAAATAACCTGGGTAAAAATAATCATGGTGTTTGACTCTTTTCCTTCCTCCAATTACAAATGAACTTGAGACCATCCTAAGAGAGCGGTTCTCTCTCCAATGAATTTAAAATCACATTTGCCTCTGAAAATACTGCACAGATGTACTAGGAATTCTTTTTCTCGTTTGCTGGTTTTTTGTATTCATTACTCATATGAAGAGGTTTAGCTTCAATGAGACATCTAGGAGAAATGATGTTTAGTT
This sequence comes from Buteo buteo, assembly GCF_964188355.1. Classification (NCBI taxonomy): domain Eukaryota; kingdom Metazoa; phylum Chordata; class Aves; order Accipitriformes; family Accipitridae; genus Buteo; species Buteo buteo. Next base: position 3,023,625 of record NC_134182.1, on the reverse strand, counting down.
TCACATATAGAATATAAATGAAGAGTTGTGAATTGTTTATGTTATTTTTCAATCTTCAGTGGATCAAAACAAAATCAAACCAGAAGCTCTAACAAATAATTCTAGTCTATGACTGCTAATTACAGAAAGCAAAATACTGATGAGCTTGTGTAGATAAAACAAAGCTATTTCAGGTAAAAAAGTGTAAGTAACCAACAGAGAAATCACTGCTGCAAGACTTGCCTGTCTTATTTTCACTGCTTTATAGAAGATTTAAAAAAATAAAATTAAAAAAAAAAAACCAAAAACCAAAAAACCAACCAACATCCCTTGCTAATTAGTGCTTTCAGGTAGTATACTGATTTGTCAGTTAGCTGTTACAAGAATGCTATCCCAGTCACTAGAATCAGCTCAGGTCCTTTTCAAAGGGTCATAAATCACTGCAGCTCTTCATGTGAAGGAACTTTTCAGGCTGAGTTAATGAGAAGAGATGTAGAGCTGACTTATTGGAATGTGGAGTAGGCTCCCCAGCTGAAGTCACAAGGTTGGTGCCTGTTACAGAACTCCTGCTTAGCACAGTTAACTTCACCTACTAAAAGGTTCATTTTTCACATCTCACTTAGTAACCTCCCATAGATTGAGATTCTTTATGTAAGATTTACTTTGCAAATGGTCAACACATCCAGACACTGAAAAAGGTGCAGAAATAAAATTTCATGAGGATTGTGAATCAAAATATCCAGCTCCCAGCTAAAGCAAGTTAAGGTACAAACACTTAATTTTAACTGCATGTAATGTCTTTCTCACATTAAAAAAAAAAAAAAAAAAGAAAGTTAAAAATACCTTAACAGTAACAGAAGCTTCTGAGTTTTGAAATCTGGTAAGCTAATCATCTGAAGTACAAAACCATTGCTTCCTGCTCACTCATTTCATATCCTTATGTTAGGCAATGCTTTCTATAAAGTTTCATCAAATCTTTCCAATGTGCTTTACCCCAGGTTTGCTATATGCATTAGGCCACAGAGAGTATTCATTAGAGGTTCCAGTAGAAAACAGAAGCAATTTATACCTGGATATGTCATAAATCTTGAAAAAATCAATCAAGTAAATTAACAGCAACTGTTTCTAACAGTAGCTGAAATAGTATGGGTTTTTTGTTGCTGTTGGTTTGGTTTTTTTGTACATTGGGAGTTTAGAAAGTCTTTGGGAATTGCAGACTGCTACACTTCACCAGAAATGGATGTGAAATAGGATGAGAGGTTTATTAAAGTAAAATATTGCATAATGGTGGGATGAAAACAATATTAGAAGATTAAGCCTACATTGCTTGCTGAAAGGATAATTACACCTACTAAGTTTTCCTTAAAAGTTAGTAAAAAAGAAATAAAAGACATCTGAAAAAATACATTTTTTTAAAAAAATTATTTTCATGACTCTTTCAGGGTGGGTTTAGATAAAGTTGTTGCACTGGAGTCAACAGAGCTGTGTCATTTTATACCAGATAACAATGTGACCCAAGAGACCTCAGAGAAAATAAACAAAATTGTAAGAAGTGATGTCTTGTCATAAACTACGTACACTGGCTAAGCAATAGGAAACAAAAAAATTACTTGTTGATATTATTCATGGAGAGATGAGATTTGTTATGATTTATATCGCTTTTATTTAGCTTGAGCCAGGTCTTTTCATCATGAAGAAAACCTGGAATACCTTTAAAAATGTATTTCTGTGGTTTGGCCCTTTCTGTGCATAGAACCCAGGGGTTGTTGGCTGGTATGTTATTAATGACTTGAAGAAAAAATACTGTGTGTATATGTTTGGAAAGTTAAGATATGCTGAGTTAAATGCAGGTCAGAACTGTGTAAACTGATATTAGCATAAAATGATTTACAGTTACTGTCAGAGGTGATGTCTCAGAATGCGTTTTGAAGGTACAAAGGGATTCTAACTAACAAGTTAGTGTATATATATTTGTTACTGGATATACATCTTATTATAGTGAAATTAATTTTGAGGAATATTAGCATACAGAACAAACAGCTTTATTTTGCAAGTATACAGCAAATGAGCTAACACTATTATTTATTATATATATGTATAATAAAAGTTAATACTGTCTCCCTTTCACTTATCTATCTAGGATGTGTAGATGTCTGCCTGTGGCATTCATATTTTGCCATTCTGATGTACTTTTAAAAATGGATTAGTAAAAGTATTCGAAGTAGTCATCAGCTTCAATCTTTTGTCTCCAGGATAACATACACTACTTTATACTGCCGACTTCCATGTTTTGGCACACTTGTCCTAATCACATTTTACCCTCCTCTTTTGGATCTTCCTAGGTCAGTGGCATGGTCTGAACTGGGGGAAAAAACCAAAATCAAAAACAACTCGGGGTGGTGGGGTGGGGGAAATAGTAATCTTAACATAGCTTTTCTGCTTTATCTTCATGCAGACATAAAGCAGATGCTATGGAAAATTGCTATAATGTTGAGTAGTGAGTCTGGCAGAGAAGGAAGTGGACAGTGTATTTACTAATGTTTGCTGATGACATTAAAGCAAACTGCAAATAAAAATTACAGAAGACGTGAGAATCTCTAATTGGTATTTAAATGTACTGGAGGAGTCCTGGCAGTCTGTAACAGATTGGCTTTTATAACAACAGTTGAAATTGAGTATGAATAACAATATTAGCATGTAGGTAGACAGTAACCTAAACTCACATATTTATGAACTTTGAACCCATACAAACTTTTAATAAGAGGACTTAAGACTATTTTGGGAAGCTCAGTGATCTCTCATTGTACTGCAGCAAATGAAGAAGAAAAATAGTGTATTTACAGTAGCTATATAAAAAAGGATAATAGAATTAATCTGTCCTATTCTTAGAGGATATGTCAATACTTCTGGTACTGCCTTACCTCTTGTCCTCCTGTCCTCATGTCAGACATGAGTGGAGGTAAAGCCTGATTAATAATGAGAAGATGTTGTGAAAACAATTATTCTGAACTAGTTATTAAAGAAAAGAGAAATGTTAGTGGAAGTTTGCCTGAAGTATTTGTCTAAAGGATAACGGTGTAAATTGACTAATCACACAATTTGAACAAGTTTAATTTAGAGTTAGGATTAAAGCACTCGCCATGTGTCGCTTAGAGGAAACCACCAGCATTACAAATTTTTGGTTTTTTTTCTGGACCACACTCCAACAGTGGATGTGTAAATTCAGGAGCTGATGGGACAGAAATTGATATAAAAAACAGGTCTTTTCCCAAACCTCTTTCTAATGTTCTAATGAAATGCTATTATAATAGTATTCTCTGAACTTCTTTTGCTGAAACTTTAATGCTATAATAAAAAAATGGTGATAGCTTTTGTACAAGCTACCTGTTAGTCACAAGGAGAAATGTACCAGTTATAGTAAATTGTGTAACATTCTTAATACTTTATTTTTTCTTACTACTTATAGATTTTCATGAGATGTTAAATATTGAACAATTTCAAATTTTACATATAAGCATCAGCTGCTTAGTAGTACATCCTGAATCAGCCAGGGAAGTATATATTTGTATAGCTATTGATTCAGTCTCTCTACAAACTCAGTCATTTATTTCTGTATGACCAGGAATAGATTGATCTTTTTTTGTAATTAAAGAGCGATCTCTTTATAGCTAATGAAAGTGTATAGAAGGTGGAGCTAGTGAGCTGTACCAGTGAGAGAAATCTGATTGCTCCCGGGATATTGGCACAGGAGTTTTAATGCCATGTTGCTAGCTTCCGAAAATGACTATGCGAGTAACATAAAATTGCTGCCTAGACAGCAGGTATTAAGGATCACCACCTGAGGCTCAGTTGTCTGCCTCAAAAAAGAAAGGCTTTTAAGAAGTAATTTCCTATTGCCACTGACAAGTTTGTTCCTTTGTTTGTATTACTGAGGGCTACTCGGTAATATAAGATGAGAAGCCTTTTCTCTTTCCCTCTCCCTCTAAAACTAGGAGAAATCAGAAAACCTTCATGTGCCACAAATCTCTTGGCAAAGATTATTATGTCTTGTGAAAGTGAATTAAGATAATTTCTTACTGGTTTTAATCAAAAAGATTGTCTTCTGAAAGATACAGAGAATACAACTGAAAAGGTCTCTCCATCGATATGTCGGCAGGGACTCTGAAGGGACACCCATGTTGTCTGAGGTCTTTTGCAGACGGTTGTACTTTGGATCCAAACTGATTTTTTAAAAAATTTTTTTTAATCCCATTGTTCCCTAGAGACACATAGGAGACTACCTAGGGTAAACCAGTGGGGAACGATTAAGGCAAATTATTTTGTTTATACTTCTACTTTCCTTTGACATTGGTGTTTCAATGGGACATATTGTCATACCTCTGAGTATGACAGTCAGTTGCTGGGATTTTGCCATGGAGAAAAATCATTGACATTCAGTCTGGATATACTCTTTGTGAAACTCATTTTGTCTACATTTCTGAGAGAAAGATCATAAAAAAGAATGGAATGATAGGCTATTTTTCTGAGAATTTCAATCTATCATAAATATCTACGTCTAAGGGAGTAACATTGCTACCAAAATCACCTCTAATCAAAAACCAAAAAAGAAGAGAAGTACATGCCATTTTCTTCCTTTCCTGTCTTCTGCGGCATCATGACCATTATTGTACTGAAGCTGTAAAATGTCATGGACCAAAGATGTGATCAGGCATGCAAATCTTGGATTCCAAAAGATTGTGTCCTTTTTCCAACAAGTAGGCTCTGGGATTTAAGAGGAAATTATTAACTGCTGGGGAACTTACATCTTGCCTTTTACTTAAGGAGAGATTGGGAGTAATTGATCGAAGGGAAAGGAAAAATTTAAGTGGAATCCAAGGAGAAACAGTCTGAGGGTGAAAAGCTTAGACTGAGGAAAATATACTTAAGGGACCTGATGATACACTAGACAAAGCACTAGGAAATAATTATCATTTGGGTATATAACCTCAAGTAAAATAAAAGGATAATTTAAGGCACTTAAAATGGCTCGAAGGACACAGGTTGGATTGTGATAGTTCTTTCCTTACAAGCTCTGTTTTACTGAAATGTTACTGCACATATCCTCTGGGCCATTCTCCCTATGTTCATATGAAATTCTTGCCTTACGTGATACCCTCAAGGGCAGATTTACAAGTTCTTAGACAAGATAAATCAAATCCTTAACATGAGGAAAAGTTGAAATAATAAACACGGGAACACAACTTAAATGGAAGGTAATACCAATTTATGATTTTTAATAAAAATTATATTCTTCTGTTGAGATTGGACTCTGATTAAGGTAGGGTTTATGGAAAATCATATTCCTGCAGAGGTCTTTAATGTAAACAGATGTCAAGAGACAGAAAAACCTTGTAATTCCTTGCCAGTTGAGACCTCAGGTGCTCAGTACCTGCTGATGGAGATCAGGTTTTCACACTTTATCGGCACCCAGCAATTCCCACTGTAATACTTCTGATCAGACATTCAGCAGTTTGTAAACTGTAATGACGTTGAAAATTTTGACCTCTACTGATTTTGCTCAACATCCAAAAAGGATATAGTGATGCACCTAAAAATTAAATTATATTTTGTCATTAAAAGGTCAACCTTCCTTTGTTTCTTAGTTTTTTGAGGAATTTTTAAAAAATCAAACTTAAGCCCAACAAAGTACTTTAAAAATGTTTTTAATTGAGAATTTTTTTACAGGCCCAGCAGAACAGGTATAAATGAGCCCATGCCTTGAGCAATGAGACAAATCTAGCTCTGTTGCTCTTAAAAACTCTGTTCATGTGGAGCAGATCCAATATGGCAATGCAAATACCCTTAGAAGAATAGTGATAATTAAAAAAAAAAAATCACATCCTTAAATCTGCTTAATTCAATACCTGAGTATCTAGGGTATATGTTAAATTAAGAGCAGATCACTTTAATTAAAATCTCATAAACTCATGAGCTTTGAAAGCTGCATTTTTTTAAAGTGGGTTTGCTCATTAGTTAGGATCTTCAAATACCTGACTGTTCTTTTACTTATTAAATATGAACTCCATTTAACCCTACACATATTAGACAACTTCCTTATTCATAAAGATGGTTTAAAACCCACAACAGTTAATATTAATCTACAGATTTTATAAAGATGTTGAGGGTCCATTTTGACTCTTTGTAATATACTGGCATATAAAATGAGAAGGGACTTATGGCAGTTACTTGGTTTGGACTAGATCAAGATAAAAACAGCTGTAGTGGCTGTATAGAATGAAAGTGTCTTTAGACTGTTTCAGCATTCAAGTATAAGTGGTCCAAAACAGCTCAGCTCAGGGACCTTCTTAGGCTGCAGTCATGGATTAGACAAGGATTTGGGGTAAGATGTAGCTGGGGAAGAAAAAGCTCGTCTGCTCTTCTGTTGTAATAGCTAGCTTAGCAAATGTACTGTGATGTTAATGCCTTTATGTAACTGAATGTATTATTTTTTTCCATTTGATGCTGCTGAGTGGTCACGAGTGTGTTCCGAGAAAAAATGTAATTAAGTATTTCAAGTTTTTTATATGTATCATTTTAAATTTTTTAATGAATGTATGACTCTAAATGGATAAAGAATCATGTCTGCTGTTGCAAAAGCATATTGAAGGCAAAACCAGGGGTGGTATTCTTTCTAGACGCCACAGTTTGTGACTGCATTTATGTAGACTGTTAGAAATTTCCCTATCTTTTCAAACCTCTTTACTTTCAAGATGCTTAAAATCTATTCCTCCCTTTGTATTCTGTATATGAAATGAGAGAGAAGTGTTTCCTTAGTACTCTGCTGTTTTCAGTAGCCTCATTTGGGTCAACAATAGAGCAGAAAAGGAAGACCAAAATATTTCTTCTAAGCCCCCCCTCTGTCTAAGCATGAATTCAGGGACTGAGTTCTGCATATGGACTCAGAAAATACTAGGGTAGCCTGTACTGACCAAAGGGTCACTCATACTAGTGTTGGGATTGCTCGGTTTTATCACAGCGGAAGGCGTTCTGCCCACTTTTCATCTCTGCTGTGGGAGAGGTATGAGAAAATATTCTGGAAGGCCAGTTCAGTCCTTTATACTGATCCCTATTTGCTTTGTGCTGACAATTGGGTACAGCGAGAAGCTCTTTGTAGCATCTTGTAAAGCAATACCTGCAATTCTTATTTTCTTATAATTATGTATAAAAATCAGAGAAAAGCTAAAAATCCCTCTAAGCCAACTTTCAGTTTTTATATACATACTGGTAGTTCTGGAACATCTATTGAAAGAAAGTATTTTCCCTGCTTGTTTACGTTTCTTCTCATTTTGAAACGCCATTCAGTTAAGTGCTAATTTTTTTTATGTTACCTGTTGTTATGAAAATAGTTTGCCAAACATTCAGTATGGAGAACAACTGGCCATAAAAGCAGTGCATCAAAAGAGGCAAATGCGTTCATACGTATGCTTCTGTGAGGTATCTCGAGTGCTTCATTTCCATTCTACCAAGTCACTCATTTTTCCCTGGAAAACTACTGCCACTCCAGTTCCCAAACAATTTTCTTTGGAAAGCAAAAGTCTTTCTTTTCTGAAGACCACTCTGCTCTCATTTGCAGTGTCTCAAAGCTCAGTACTAGACCCGTGTTGAATCTAAGGTCTGCCACTGTTAGTGCTGGGCAGAAAGGACTTGAAATCATGTTTGTCACCACCAGCCCTGATGGCTCGATGTGACAGTGACTAAGTGTCTATCTTTAAGAGAGTTCACTGATAAACTTTCAGCCCCGTAGAAGATATTTCAACAGTTTTTGCCCCACACCTGTAAGTCTGCTTTCAAAATAAAACAAGCGATAACAGTTATTTTGTATTTTAGTAAGAAGTGAAATTCTATTTTACGTTTATTCATCCACTTTCTTGCGAGAGAGGAGTGTACAGCTGTTGACGTGATGGGCCAGCTCTGCCTAACTGCCGCAAACCATCATGCAGCAGATAAGGAGGGTGTTGCTGCTGTGGTATCATATAGGCGGTAGGCGGTTAGGATAAGTGTATAATTTGCCAGTAGAGAAGTACAAATTTAACTTGCTTAATTTGCAAGAGCTCACAAGCAACATCAAACAGCTTAATGAGATACAAGCCGTAAAGTAGTCTCTTTTGCTGAGGAGTTAGACTTACCTTTACTGCAGTCAGTTCAAAACCCAATGAAATCAGTGCGGCTCCAGTACATCTCTCTTACTGGGTCCTGTTACCAGATCCTGTTAGTTGTACTATTTACCTAGCCTGAGCACAGTCCGTGCTCCCTGTTCCTCCACTATTGCAGGTGGGAGATGTTCTAACTAAATTATTTCCTGACTAATCCCAAACTCTGTATATAGGGAAGTACACAGCCTATATAAGTGTATAAGCCTTTCTTGTACACTTGCAGAGTCTCACCAGTGGGATAATAACAGCAAAGAGGTTTGAATGCAGTTGAACAAAAACTGACTTGGTGATCTACTCTTTAAGAGGATACATAACCAAATTGAATTTAAGTCTTGAAAAAAATCAAATTGCGCCACTCGCTTTCAGAATATTTTCCTTTTTGAAGTATGAATAGAAATTTTCATAGTGAGAATTCTGGTGACAAATAATAGAAGCAAGCAATATCTCTCTAAGGCTTTGTTTCTTAGCCCGAAATATATATCACACCTGTCCTGAAACTGAGCTCTTCTCACATACTTATATCAATTGCTTTATTAGTAATGTGTAAAAATTTTGTTCAACTCACATATTGTGAAGAAAATTATATAGTGTTTTGCTCTTGAAATTGTTGGCTTTTATTTCTGTCATATTCCCAATTTTCTTGTTGTGTAGTTTTTGTTGGGTGTAAAATTTCATTCCTGCATGAGCATCTTTTCAAATACAAATAAATTTAGTGTTTGCAAGCCCTTTCTTGTCAAAGAAGTGTAATTTTCTACTTACATAATCTGATTCTGCTCTTGAATGCACCAGTTTAAACTTAGAGTAACTCTGAAACCAGCAGAGTAGTACAAAGTCTGTTTTGGCAGTCTTCCTATGTCTATAAATCAATCCTGAATGCAACAGTAACAATTTGCAAAACCAGGCAGTTCTGCAAATAACAGTGTATTGTATATACTTGTGTGGCCATTTAAATAAATTGTTATTATGAAATATGCCAAATAGTCAGCTTTGAAGATTAAAAACACTTTACAGAACAGAAACAACAGGAACACATCTCATTGAAAAAGATCTTGTACAATGTTCTTTTACAGTGACTACTTGCCTCTATTCTTTTTTTTTTTTTTTTTTTCCTTCCCCTAAAATAATGAAAGCCTCAGCTGATGTTAATCTTGAGAAGGTTGTCCCAGCTCAAACATCATCCTTGGTTAGTTTCGCTGTTTCATACAAGATAGGATCCTTTCTTTTTAACTTTGAGTGAACAGATTTTGTTTCATTTATTCAACAGGAGCTTGGGCTGTTGTCCAAAATTTGGCTCTTTATCTGCTGGGAGGATATAGTTGCTCATTTGAGGTGAAATAATTTGCCATCTCTGTGTCAGTGCCTGAATATGTGACTTGTGAGTGTAATAAGCTCAATGATAGCATATAGGCTCTTTTGTTTTACACTAAAGTAATAAAAATAAGGATAATCACAGACCTATTCTGACTTTTTTTTCTTTGACTTTTTAAGCAGCTTGCTTTCATTAAAAATACATTTGCAAGAGTAGCATATTTATTATACAGCAAATACATTGGCTCCTTATGCACCAAAACCATTGAATAACAAGAACTGGGGCTCACCTTCTGGTGCTTATACAAATAAGGATTTTACTATGAGAGTTTACCTTTTATGAGCTCGTGACTGTTTGCATTATGAAATGGGTGGTGAAATTACTCTGATCTGGCTCATCCACTCCCCATGGCCAATTTATGAAATGCAGAACTATAAAGCTTTTGTGAGAAAGGGTCTGAGAGAAGAGATTCATAAACTGCTGCAAAGTCAGCAGCAAAGTCTTTTTTTGGGGGGGGCTATTCTCACTTCTTCCTGCAACTAGGGGAAAAAATAATAATAATAAAAAAAAAAACCAGAAAGAAAGAGGTATAGAAACTCATTACTAAAGCTCAAAGCTGCTGGATAGTGTTGCTGGAATGGAAGAGCATTGCTTCTTTGTGACTGTCTGAAGCAACAGCCTGCTCCCAGGCTGTCCTCCACCTAACTGAAATTCAGATAAAACCAAAGAGGAGGTGAGTCTGAACCAGATGGTAATTTAGACCTGTTCTGAATCAGAACTAGTGCTAAACCTCGAAAGTATTGTATGTTACTACATTTCAGTTGCTTTTTCCCAGGTCAAGAAGAAATTGGGATTTTGCTGTAGTTTACACTGTTGATTACCAAGATATTTTTAATTTGTAGTGCTCCATACTTGCTGTAACGTGCTTCCTTTTAATCTCTCTGAAACTTAACGTACTTCAGACTGATTTTTGCTAGCACTAAAATCAAAGCTGGGTACTCAAGCAGCATACGTACAGAAATGGAAGCAAGGCAGGTGAGGAGCATTTGTGCTCCCAAAGAAATTTAATTTCATTAAACTCAGACCAAAGGGGCTTAGGTGTAAATGGGCACTTGGAAGTATTATGGACACAGCCATGAACTGGCAGATTTCTAACTACGTAAATGTGGGAGGGCATGTTTCAAGAGTTAAATGATGGAATGAGAAATGAGATATGCCTGGGCATAATTAGCTGATGAGGAAAAGGGTCATGATGTGCTTGAGTACAAGATCAGTCTGCAAAGCCAGCGTCTGGTGAAATGCCAGAAATACTTGCAGGCAGTGGAAATTGGTTTTTATTTTGTTTGATTTTTTTTTTTAAAAGGGAAAGCAGACACAGCATGGTACTAAAGTTGTTACTCAAAATGAATGTGAGAACGTGAAAAAAAAGATTTTTTTAAAAAGTCATCATCTTTACTGTATCATTCAAGATAACACCCATTTGTGACAATTTTTAAATGGATGTTTTACAGAGTAAGTAAAATATATTAAATATTTTTATTTTTAATTGTGTTCCTTCACATTCAGTCACATTTCTTAAAGAAAATCAGCTTTGCTGTCATTTCTGCTTTGTTCTAAAAGGTTTAAGAGCAAACTTATTCATGTTTTCACTTAAGTATTCTGTCCAAAAGTAAAAAAAAAAAACCAAAATAAAACACCTTGTTTCAATCCCAAGCATGCTGAAATGAGCTATGTTGTTTGAAATTTCAGTACAAAATATTTTATTGCATCAGCTGATGTATATCTCAATATCTTCAGTTTTTTTCAGAGCAAAGAAATTTTAAAAAGAGAAAAAATGTAAATTATTATTTATAGGAGTTTCATACAGTTGTTATATAGTTATGTACTGGATAATTCTTGATGATCCACTCTAATTGACAGAGCTTACCACCTAACCACCTCAACAGGTTGTGTCTCTCTAATATCTTTATGATCATGTTGGCCATATAAAAATAAGTTTCTTAGTCAATGCCCACAGTTCTTAGAAGCTGATACCTGTCTAAAACTGTGAAGAAATCACTTCTGTTCAGCTTTGTTTTATTTTGGGGTGGAAACTAAGCTTATCCAAAGTTCTTGACATATGAAGGAAAGGGAGAAAAATATTTCTCCCTTACCAAGGAATATAAAAAAAAATAGAATAGTGAAAAGTGTAATTATTTCCCTGGGAACTTCTTCCTGAGAAATCCTACTTTTCATACATCATATTAGATTTCTATAAGCAACTTCCATTGCAAGAACCATCACACTGGATTAAAAAACGTTTTTGTTAATATCTGATTCTCTTTTCCTTATCTTAAAGGTCAGTCTTTTCATATGCAGATAAGCTGCTTGATATGAATCAGACATCAGTCTGCAGGAAAGACTTGTTATATGTATTGATTTTTGATAGTATGTACAATTTGAACTTTCTTATGACAGTGAGGTTCGTGGTTTAATTAGATACTGGTGTGGAAGTTCTTTTGTGGTTTGGTTTCTTTGTTGGTTGTTTTTTTTTAAGTACACAGGAGCATTAGAAATAGCTATCAAAAGAATAATAAGCACAGTTGGAATTCTTTATCTTTTTTTTTTCTTGAGCACCATGACATATTAACATGAAGTAATGAAGAATTTCAAGGTAATGTACAACTCTGGGAAAAATAATACTTATTCTGAATGTGTAATAGAAATCCATGTCAATGTTCTGTTTGTATTAAAGTACACGTTTTCCTTGAAAAGCAATAATGTCCTATCTACACAGAACACCCTTTGAGTGTAGCAATGTACCTTATCAGTGCTCCTCCCTCTTGTATTGTGTCTTCTAGCTGATGAAGGTTTTGCCTGGGAAAATGGTAGTGATCTGTTGTTGCAAATGTTTGTAACTTATAAGAGGTCACATGCTTCCTAGAGCTCTTCTTCTGACTGTAAATTTGGTAGCATCATTAACTCTCTCGCTGGAAGCAGTTTTGGAGAAGCAGCATTATGAATACTTTTTTTTTGTTGTATTAATAACTGGTTGAAATATCATAATGGTGGGATTTTCCAAGCGCAAGAGCTTTTCACTTTCTTGTGCACTAACAAAACAAAAAAAAATCACCTTTGTGGAAGCACTTTTAAAATCCTATAATGTAAAATATACATTCTGATTTTAGAACAGATATCATCCACTGCATCCATGAACTCTAAGGAAATTGAGGTACCTGCAGGCATTTAGTTCTTTAGTTTCATTGCTAGTGGAAGATCACTGGTAAAACTGGTCAGCAATTCTTAGTTTTATTTTATGGGAGAAAACTGTGAAAATTTGAGATTATGTCAGGTTCAGTCAGCAGCTCATACAGCTTCCAGATCTGCCCTGTGCTTCTGCCTAGCAGATGGGAAGCCAAAGATTCCAAGCTTATTTTATGATGTTTCTGATATTTCTCAGGCAAAATATTGGTAGATTTCAGTTCCTTTTTTTTTTTTCATGTGTTTGGATCTTATTTTTATTAGATACATATATTTTCAAGAATTTTGGATCCATCAACATTTAATTTCTTAGCCATGGACATCCTTTATTTCGTTAAACTTGTGTTATATTTAACTATGTTATAAACAGAATAGAATAAGCAAGTCATTTGCATCTATGTGTCTAAAATATGCTGTCTATATGTTAATTCACATTTGAATTGAAGAATTCACGTGCAATTACACTGCTCACTCTATTGCTAAATGGATAGTTAAACTAGTCTATAATTTTTAGTTTCCAAAGGCTCCTTGGTTGCCCCTCACAGAATTGTTTACAAATGTTCTAGAAATTCACTGGCAATGCAGCTATAGCACAACTGTAATTGTCTTCCTTGTTAAGCATCTATGTGCTTGCTAGTCCATAGGTCAAAGGCTTCACTATCCCATTTTTACAGCCAAGCACAAACAAGTTGAATAACCAGGACATTATGTAGTTACCAGGCAAAAGCATTTACTGATTAATGCCACTCCAGTATTTGGCAAGAACAAAGTTAAAGACAAAAATTTATCCTTGCTACATCATCCACATTTCTTATTTGTTGTATTAATTGTATAAAAATGGGCCTGTTTCAGAAGCGAGAAAGATGTTTTCATAATGGAATCAAAGCAATTTTTTGTTTGTTTCTGAAATTCAAGTAAGCCATCTATATAACTTTCTGTAGCTTAATTTTGCTTCGCTGAAATCAAGCCTGACACCCAAACTGAACAGAGTACTGTATCTTTTTTTCCAATATGCAAAATGTTTACTTGTGGAGAGAAGTGAGGGATAGTGGTTCATAGGGTTTTGGTAAATGTTTTGCTTTCTCTCACATTTGATGAACTTGCAGGTTCCTCTAAAACCATAAATAGAAATTCTTTAAAAGAAACTAAGATCTTATTCTGAAAACCATCTGTCTCTAGAGTGAGAAATACTTTGAACAATACCATAAACCCATGTTTTGGGGGTTCAACTCTGATTAACGTTTGCCCCTTATTTTGTGTGCCAGCCTGGATTCTACCTGCCAGCCCTTTGGGGCTGCTTTACCCGCGTGCAAGAGCAATGTATTATTCTGATTTATATTAAAACTCAATGCATGAAGACACTGGACTTCTTGGAGTACATTTGTAAGAGATTTCACTGATCAAATATGAAATGGAATATCTGCAGATTTAATTTTCAGGTTTGGAGACTGGTTACTGAAGAACTTCCAAATTTTCCTGATGTAAAATTCTTTGTGCTTTGTAATCACAGAGCACTAAAATTCAAAGAGATATTTTTTTAGTTAAAGATACCTTTGTGACAAGGAAAACCATATGCAGATAAACAATTAATAAGAAGGGTATCAATTAGAAAGTTCATGACATTTTTCAATAATATAAAAAATCAAGGGGGCTGAATTTGTATTTTGTGTAAACTGACATAGGTCCTTTGAACTCAGTGGAGATAGGATCATACCTCAGGGGATCCGTCTCATTCAGAGAGTTATTATACTCAAAGAAAAGTGGAAGTCCCAAGAGACTTCACAAGAATGATATTTCATTTTCATCTCAAGATTAGTGTAGCAGGTCAGCAGCTTTGACCGTATGATAAAGCTTCTTGTGGGATGTTACTCTCCTTGCGTAGATCCTAAAGCAAACACAGCCTGCTTTTTCAGAAGTGGGTATCCAGTTTGACAAGGAAATGGAATCGCTCTAATAAAACTAGGAGAGAAGGAGAAAACCTATTACTTGCAGGGTGAGGATTGAAAACTACTGTGACTGTTCTTGCTGCTTTGATTCTTAAAGGAAGTTTGATATTTTTTGTTTGGTTGGTTTTGGTTTTGTTTTTCCTTTGGTGCGGGGAAAATATAGCAACTTGAAAACTTTCTGTTATGAAAGAGTACTGGAAGAAACACACCATAAAAGATCTTTTGTGGTTAAAATTTGCTTTATATTTGTTTGGTGTTGAGTATTTAGTAGAGGGTTTTTTTTCTCCCATTCCCAATAACATGGAACATATTGAAGCTTGTTTTTTCACTGAATTTCTGATTCTTCTGTGGAGTCAGAGTTTCTGAGTCTTCCACAGGCTTCCCGTGTGACTTCCTCAGCCACAGTTTGTCACCTCGTAACACTGAATTAATTTGTTCCATATTTTAGAGGTCTTTTGAGGATAAATCTACATATTCATATAAACTGGCAAGATATTAAGGTGACAACTATCACCTTTTAGAGAAAAATCTATAAATAAGAAAGCCCTCTAAGGCTGTTGCATTGTAGCACAATCCATTTTTGCATAAAATGAGTTTTGTTCTTTCTTGTTACACTCTAACAGATCACCGATTTTTATTATCTTGTCAAATGAAAGAAAGGCTACAATTACCAAGTACTGTAATGATTCGTGATCCAGTCTAGTTTCCAGTAATGTTAACGGAACCTTTTCATTGCTATCAGAAGGCACTGAGGATACCCTTGGTTACCTTTTGCAAAAAACATTGCCACCTAAGCAAGGTAGTTTCTTCTTTAGCAACAGCCGTGTTTCTCCTGAAAGACTGAAACATATAGTATCGATTCGTGTAATAAATATTTCAGACAGAAGCATAATGTCAAGAGCCTTTGGCTGCAGAACTCTGTGTCTCAAAAGCATCTGCATGGTGGAGACCCTAGGTTTTATTGTCCAGTGGAGCGTGGCTCCCTGCCACTATGGAAAAGGCCAGTTTGGGGAGTAAGCAGGGATGGAGCTTGTTAGAAACCCGTGGGAGACTTGAGAAGGAAAAGTGGCTCTTCTGGACTTCTCCGCCATGCAATCCAAATCATGGATGAACGCCAGTGCCTACTTGTGCGTGGCTATGAGGTTTTGGTTATTTCTTGGATCATTCCCTCGTACCATATTTATTTATAATGTAAACTATCAATATATAACAAAGAAATTCACCCTTGTACCCTTTAAAGTTATCTAAAAGCAGAGTGCAAATCTACTTTTAGCCTTCAGAATAATTTGCCTCATTTTCCAGAATAATAATCAAATCGTATGGAGGGACATGGTGGAAGTTTTATTTATAAATATCGTACTGTATTAAGCAATATCTCAGCATTTTACTGAGGCATGTTGTAAATACAGTCTGTTGTTAATCCCAATTGATCAAGTTAATGAAGTCAATGGAAATGTTATCAATTATTTTACTTCAAATTTTATCAAACTACTAATATTTAAAGGGGAAAAAATGAAAAGATTGAAATATTTCTAAAATATCCCAGAAAATAAAAGGTCGTTATACATATGCAAGAAATCTATTTTTGAAAAAATAGAGACTGGCAGAGATATATTAGCTGAAAGAGGTTAATGCTGTATTTTAAACTTTATAATTTTCTAAGGGTTAAGTGTGTTTCCTTGTCCCATAAATATATACTGCATCATACAACTGCTTTTACAGCATTTTCATATAAGAAAAACACTCATTTTAGACAGGCTGAAAAGAGGGATCAAGAAAAGGAATTAGATGTAACAGTGGGAACTTCCTGGAATAATTAAAGTATGAATTTAACTGCAGATGTATTACAGTTATGAAGAATATCCAAGACATGCCCAGCAGAAACTGTTTTGACTTCCCCACTTAAAAAAAAATAAATCTAACTTACTCAGACATAAACTGGAGATTAATTTGTATTCATCCATTCATCAAACTTAATCAATTCAGAGACAGGCATCAGAAGAAAAGGGACAGGTCATTCCGACAGGAAAGACAATTATTCATGAGTCTATGTGTGTCTGCGTATGCTTAGAAGAGTACAAATGTTATTTCAAATAATTTAGTAGCTATGTAACTTAAAATTACTAGTTAATATTCTCAACTGCACGTGCAATACTTGTTGTTGTGGCTCTTAATATAACCTAGAGAGTTCTGCTTTTAAAAATTAATCATTGAGTGTGCTGGTAGCTCCGATATCATATATTTTTTCTTTCTGTTTAACGGAGGAAATAATATCCTTTCACATTCTCCCAGGCATCTTTCCGGTATTCTCAAGGCTTAGATGCTAGCTGCAAGGGATGGGACACAATGTGAATATTAATGTCCTGGCTGAGCTGACAAACGTGCTCTGTTTGGGCCATGGCCAGACATGAGCATTCAAAATATGGAACGAGTCCAAGAGGCTGAGATTTTCAGAGAATCTGGGGAGAAGTCTGACAAAAGAGCTCTACAGTTACCTCATAAAGAGATTGCTCTAGAAATCTGCAATGTGTGGGTGAAAAAAATGAGCTGTGACAGGACTGGAATGAGTTGAAACTGTTCAGGATGGTAAAGGAGGACAAAGTTTCCAGTGCATCAGTACATGGACAGAGTGAGAATGACAGGTGAACTAAAGCACAAGGAGATAAAATTTACCACCATTGTTTGCAGTAAACTGCTTGCAAATAGCCACACATTTCACCATGTTCTACATTTCACTACTGCTACAAATAATGTTAAAAGAGTTCAATTAATCTTTCTGATATTTGGGGTTGTTCCTATACAAGCAAATTTTCTCCAGTGGTATGCTAACCTTAAAAGGGATTTGGTAGTAAAGACGGCCATCCCATCACAGCTCTCCCTGGCAATGGCAGAACTGAGTCCAGTTGACTTGTAATGGGAGCTGGCAAAAGCTGAGTTTCTCCTCTACCCATTTGGACATCCATGTGCCTAGATGCCCTTCTTAAACCACCCTTTTTGCAAATTCCAGAAGTCTGTAGGGAGCAATTGGATAATTTGGGGGTAGATGGGGCTCATTGGAGCCTCTACCAAGTACAAAATAGGAAGGAAGTGCCCAGAGGGAGAGGCAGCTAGGATTTAGGGTAGATTGCTCCAAAGAAAAGGTGCTTTTGGAACAGACAAGCAATTTAAAAACTATATGGCTGGAAGTCACTCAAACCTTTCAGCAACAGGGATAACTTGCTGCCTCTGTCAAGCTTAGGTTGGAATTCCAACTGCCTACACTCTCCTTCAGTGTTTCCAGTCTTTACTCCCACTACTTACGTTCCCGCTGCTTATATTCACTAACTGGGAATATCAACTTGGTAGCATCTACCACCAAGATTTAGGTTTGTGAATGCATCTTTTAGCCAGATAACAGAAATATTCTGTTTTAAACTTAAAAGAAAGATGCCTGGGCTCTGTGAACTTTTCAGCCCACCATGTGAAGATGCTGCCTTCATTCCCAAAGAAAGGGAACAAAAAAAAAACAAAACATAAAATAAAGACAAAAAAATAGCTGGGTAGAGCTTCAGCTCTTCTCTGAAACCTTATACACTTTTTCAACTGAGCAGTTCTTCCCCAACTCAAAGCTCATCTGAGACTCACTAACTTTTTATTTATTTTTTTGTTCCCTGCAGAAGACTACAGGTAATCTGTCAGCATGACTCTTGGTAGCTGTAAAGTGAGTGGCATTGCTCTGACAAAAGCACAAGGACTATGCCAACTGAATTTTTCACCCTCCATTCTCAGAAATTCCCTTGCTTCTTATTTTTGCAAGGCAGATGCTCTAGAACTTTCCCACACACTTTATTCTAAAAATCCACAAATGCTTGCTGCAAAGAAAGTGCTTTATTATAATTTTACAGGCAAATAATATTTTCTCTCGCTGTTCCATGCTAAGAGAGCCCCTTCACTGCACGTGTCACAGGGGCTCAGAAGGGGCAGGTTCTCTTTGCTGCCACCAAAATCAGAATCCTCCTTCCCTGGCTTTTAGCACACGTTAGAGTATGCTGGGTTTAAATAGCTAGTGAGGGCAAGTAGCCAATTTCCTATCAGTCTGTCATCCAGCTCCGGGCTGATAACACTCAAGCTTTCTTTTGGGAGCAGTAGAAGAGGGGCACATATGTGGCTGCAGGTCTTTGACACCTATCCAGATGGACAGCATGTATGGGCAGTAACGGAGCTGTTGTCCAGGAATAACGAAGGCAGAGGCTCACAGTCACAAGGTAGACGGGAGACGTGGTGAAGCGTGAACCCTGGAGCTCTGACGTGCGCGGAGGACAGCCAAGCTCCGTGGTGACTGCACTGCATTTTGTAGAGGAGCACGCAATGAGCAGGTGTCCTAGGGCAAAACCTTGAAATCATCCATGGTTGCGCCTTTGTTCCCTCACCTTTCTTCTAGGTGTTGAGATTACAGCTTCAGTATAACAAAATGTAGCAATAGAAAGTACAGATGTAATTTTTAAAGGCAGGTCTTCATCTGTCAAAGCAGATTTTTAGGCCTGTCCCCTCTGGGCGAACTACAACTTTTATGTACAGTCCAAACTTTCATTTGGAAAGCTTGATATTCGGAGTTTCCAAGCTGGCCTTCCACTTGCACGTTCCAGGATCTGTATTCAGAATCTGCCTTATCCCAATCCCCCTAAACATAAACATTGGCAAAACCATAAAAGGATACCTGTGACCAGCTGGTGAAAGATGCATCCTCTGGGTTATAGAAGCATTTAGGGAGGCTGACCATAATGACTGCAACTGGAAAAAAGGACCCTTGCAACAGCACCATATTGAGAAAAGCAGAAATAGTAGTGAGGAGAACAGCAAAATTACTAAAAAAAGTCACAACCAACCCAAACCTCAGCTTTATTATCTATTGTTTTGATTCAGTCTGGTGACAACAGGAGACTTACAGAAGTTTGCACTTGACTGGTTTCTAAATATTTATTACTTTTTCCACAAAGAACTGGACCCTGAATTATTTTCTAATGAGCCCGCTGTTATTCTGACATAATTTTTTGTGAAATTAGGTGAGGTATTAGGAAAATAGTTTGTTCTCTCCTTGATATTGATACAACTGTCTTATGATTCAAGAGTTACCAAATCAGTTTACTTCTCACTGCTTTGTTAACGCCCAGAAAGGTAAGAAAGAAGAGAAGTATTATGGACTGCCACATACAATGTCACAGGAAAATCCTTAAGGTTTCAACAACTCCTCTGAAATGACAAGTATCAAAGGAAAAGATCTCATCATTTTTGAGATTACTGGTGCATGAATGTATATAATTGCCATTCTGATTTCGGTGTCTGTCTAGTTAGCCTGTGCTTTTTTAATGAAAAGGTTAGCATCTGCTGTCTTAGGTTACCCAGTAAATAGTAATGACAACCTGTGGAGAAAATGTAAGTGACACTTGTGACACATAATAAAAAGCAGCAGTTGGTGAACCAATAGGAAACACTAAAGATGAAAAAAGTAGTTGATTATTAAGTGGACAGGCTACCAGTAAATTTTACTGAATACAAATACCATTTTCAAAAAGTAGCTTTGATTGTGACTAAAATGTATTAAAAATGGCTTGAAAAGATACTGGTATTGATCCATGCTGATTTTTACTGAAATGACAGAGTAGCATTTCATTCAGTAGATCTTGTATTACAGCCCACTCAGTGCATTTAATGATGTGCAGTATCTTCCAGTTATAAGTGATTTCCATAGCAATACTAGAAATCTTTTAATAGGGCATGCTGGAAAAGATTACTTCTGCTGTGATACCCATTCTAGTGTATCATTAAAGTTAAAACTTTCCCCTCAGCATTTAGCGATGACAAAGGTTATAACCGTGTAAGCAGGGTTTCAGAATGTTAAGTGGAATCACTCTTCCCATGTGAAGTGCCTTTCCCCAGCATAATGCTAGAGGGGAATTTATTTCTTAAGTTTGAAACTTAAGTGCACACTCTTTTATTCATTTGGGAATGTATTCTTAGCTTAGATGCAGTCTTCCATGCCGTGCTGTTCTGTAAGCAAAGTTTTAAAATAATGGCTTTATGGTATGATTTTAAAGTAACTCTTAAGGGATGTTGTTGATACTATTTTATACACAATCCATTGCTGACAAGGCAATTTAAAGGTCTAAATCAAATGTCATATCCTAAAAACCGCATTTTGTAACTTATATCATTATACTTTGTCAGATCTTCAAATATTAATCATGCTTTTCAGTGAAGAAGACCAAGTTAAATACTTGCTGTATGAGTCAGGAAAAAAACCTGACAAGTCCAGCTCTTACCTTCTAAACAAGCAACTTAACTGCCAAACTTGTAGATAACCTAATGTATGTGTACACATTTTCCCCCTTCAACTTCAGTCATTATTCATTACAGCAGGGAAGCTGGCTCTTTGCGTTTTAAATGGAATAGAAGACCCACTGTGCTCTGATACAATTTTATGCATATAATGTGGAAAAGGTACCTGTCTCCCGTGACCCACTCCTGAGTGCAATTCTAACCTCAACTGGGGGTAAGTTAGGATAGCATCTTCAACTGGATTGTCCTATTCCTAGGCAGTGCCCCAGTTACTAGCAATAAAGTGAGTCTTTGCTATCCAGTACCTGACAATTAGGAAGCAAATAATGAACTTTTATGGGGCTCATTGTGGGACGGTAATGAAAGGGATGGATATCAGTTAGTTAACATTATTTCAGTCCATATCTCTTCATATAGTACAAGTAGTAATTACATACTCATTCAGGTTCTAGAAATACTTTCTGTGTTAGTTTTTATGTATTATCTGTTCTATGTATTTTTAAGGGAAAAGTATGTCCCTTGGAAAGCTTCTATGGCTTTCACCTTCTATTTGGGTTTTTATTTATATTTTACCATATACCCTGGTTAAATGACTAAGTGGCAGAAGGAACATTCCTGATAAGCATTCCATATACAATGTTAAAATTAAGTTATTGTGCAAATGTAATTGTGAAACAGTCAAGTTCACAACAGCATATATACATGCATGTATATATGCAGAATATACATACAGTCAAATGTGACTTCTTTTCATTCTCATTTACACAAAGTCTGATTTTACAAGCCTGTTAATGGATTACATATCAACTGACATAATGTATATGATCAATTTTATTCCCTCTAATGCATTGGTTTGAGCAATGAAATCACCACTCATTGACCACACTTTCTTTTCAAGGAGAAATTTAAACTTCCTTAGCTGTATTTAAGGAATGTGGATGTATGAACTTCTCAGGTGGATGAGATGCTTCATTATGAGACTAACTTAGATAAAATTCAGTTTGCAAATACACAGTAGCACATTTTTTTGTAATCATAGCATGCAAGTGCTAAATGGTGGAAAGTGCTTTTGCACTTCCTGTCTTTTTCATAACGAAACACATTTTAGGTCCTAAAACAGTTTTCTTTGCTGGAGTCAGCACCTTTTCTTTGCTTTCAAAGGGTGTTGGCATGTGCCTTAGCCTATTGTATTTTGAATAATATTTTCTAATGGTTTAGTACAATAGTGGTTCTGCTAACATTAGAAAATTTCACATTTTTGTAATGATGAACACTTACCCATCACCTTTCCCCATGTATTTTATTTCAGGGGATAAATGGTTCCTTTCCTTTTGTAACTAGGCACAGCAGACGATTGCTCCAGTTTCAGAATTGAAAAAGTATTAATAGTTTTTACACCACCAATTTCTTTTTATCTGTGTATAGAATAATTTTACATTCCTAGGACTGTTTTCATGACATAAATGAATTGCAGGCATGTGCTTAGTATCAGTAGGTCAGCTTTGTTGATGTGGAGAAAATGTCAATAATTCTGATGATAGGAATCTAGGGAATATGACACGTTTTCAAGGTATACTAGGAGATAGTTTAGAACATGGTTTGGAGTAAATATTTAAGGTATAAGAGTGAAAAATAATGAAAAAATATAACTAGATTATTTTAGGTACTTTTAAAAACATTTTGATATACAGGTGTACAGCTTGTGTCAGTCATTGGAAAGACTATATTCCATTTAAAAATAAAATCTTATTATGAGGTAGGTGTCAAGAGGTAAATGGCTACTTTCACAGGGATAGTTCTAAAATACCCTCCCCCTTATTAGCAGAATGAGTCAGTTTTATACAAGAAAATCAGTCTCCCACAGTTCCTGTTGATAATAGCCCTAAAAGGTGTTCTGCAACTGTCTAAGCAGTGATGGCAACAAGCTAGTAACAATCTTCTAACAATTCTTTTTTCGAATTCAACATAATATACGCTATTTAGCATAAAAATGATTTACAAAATGCATCTGGTATGAGATGAATGGGACATGACTCTACCATACAGTCATCAAGAAGCTAATCATATCAACACTTAAGTACACATTTAATTTTAAGTACATGAGTAGACCCAATTAAGTCATCTGGATTAGTCACATGCATAGAATTAGGAAGATGTAAAAGCTGTTTCTCTAAAAATTGAGCTAAAATCTAATGTCACTTCTTGTAAATTTAGAGAAGCATTTTATCAAGAGAACACTGTTTTGCAAAAGCTGAAAGCTGTTGTCTTGTCTATAGCATTGTGGTTTTACAACTTTTCACTGTGTTTTAAAACAACAGCTACCTCCATTAGTTTGTTAAGGAAACATTACCTTTCAGCTTCTCCTTCAACTGCTAAACCTGGATAATTAGAGCTCAATAAGGAGTAATCAATTTACTTCTGTGTGCATGTAATACATACATGGTTAAATGTGATATGGATTTAAATTGATAAAAGAAGCATCTTCTCACTATCCTATTCTAAGTCTTTACCCATTGAATACCTAATTCAGCTGCATTTTGTATCAGAATGCCCGTAAAAGCTTACCAATGCCTTCACACTCCTTAGCCTCTCAGTAAAACTGCTTTAAAAAGTGTTTTCGGAAAAAGTGTAGCAGAGCTGACAGCATTAGACAGGTTTCTTTCACCGCTTACTTCCGATGTTGCCTGTAAAAATCATACTGCATTCTGCTGCATGCAAAATTATATTTTAAAGCTCAGTTTAATCCTTTGGTCAAATGAACTGTCCCCTGCAGACTGAGAAGCCCATGATCACACATCATTCCTCTCAGAGGTGCTATGAAACTTGTTCCAGATCTCAAGAAATGCTAGAGCACTCCAAGTTTGCTAGGCACACCTCAGGCATTAGTTGATCCTCAAGATAACAGTATAAGCTAGGCAATTGTATTATCTCTACTTTCGCAGGAGGAGAGAAATTAAATAACTTGGTCAAAGCTATGTAGCTAACCATTTCAGAAAAAGGCTGGATCTTCTTTAGAAGCAGTTTTCCTTGTTCCCTAGATCTTCCCATTTCATTTTGAAAATGAAAATTTTTCCATCTCACATCAGAATGAGATGAAGATTGTTGGAATGGTATCTTTTAGGAAAAACTAAAGGGAAACATCCATCAACTGATGGCTGACAACTCATCTGCCACATGCAGAGTGGAGATGTAGTTTCCAGCCCTCATCTCATCAGGTAAATGCTCCAAAATGCCGGCTATTTGGGAGAGGTTTCTTGATCTTTCAACTTGAAAATTCAGCTAAGAGTCTGAGAAAAACTCAGCTGACGTGTTGCAGTGAAACACGTATTTTTTTATGAAAGACCCAACTTCAACAACTCATCAGTGCCAGTGAAAAATTGCCACTGTCAATGCCCCTGCTTTATTAATGCCTCTTTCTGACAAACAGTGTCCCACTGGGATTTGTTTATGCTGAGCAATGGCCAATACCAGTTCCTGGCTGAAAGGACGACTTTTCTTTCCTCCAGAGGCCCAGGGCTCACATACATGCAGATCTGCTGAGCCTGCAGAGCAGCATATGAGGTCTGTAAAGATATAAATCTAGGTAAAACAACTGCTAACAGAAGCACTGTCTGTAAAATGTTTTTTGGAGGACTGTCAATGCTGAAATACATGCTTCGCTCAGACCTGCCAGCTCCACTGATACAAGTAGTAAGCTGTGGCTTTTAGTGACTAAACAACCAATTTGAGTGGTAATCTACTGCCCTACCACTTTTGGCAATGATCTACTGCATTTGAGGAAGTCTGGCAGCTCAGGCTGTAGATATTTAGAAATACTGGACAAAGGATGTTATGTATTGTAGGTTTGACACCAGAAAAGTTGGACCTGCTGCTGTTGGGCCTGCCAGCTTTGGCAAAGTTGTAGACTGTACATTTGCAATGTACACGTATGTTTTAGCCTTTAAGAAAAATGGCTGTCATCTGCTAAGCAGATGCCTAGGAATGTTTGTGTAAGTAGGGGAGGGTTAGTAGCACTCACATTTAGAGGAATTTGCCATACTGGAGCCAGTGAGAAGAGCCTGCGAGCTGGAAGACTATGTTCAATTATTGGGCATGGAGAGGCTTCACCAATGGATTGGAAGTTGAGAGCGCAGAGCGAGCTGTTTGTAGAGAGTTCCAAAGTAACCAAGATTTGAAAAAAATATACTCTTTAACCTTAATACAATATGAAAAAATCAGTATAGTTAAGTGTAAATTTAATTTGAAATGATAAAATGAAAATTAGTAAGAAACTTAAGTTACTCTTAATTAACAAAAGGACCATTTTAAGAAACATTGAGTATATCTGACCTTCATCAACTGCATGCTGCTACTTTGAAATTAATATAAAAATCTGTTAAGAGTAACTCAAATGCAAACCACATTGCTGCTCACTTCAAAAAAGCCCAGACAAATGGAGAATGTGGATCTGCATTATCAGCAGTGAGAGTTAGAGCTTAATCAAAACCTCCTGAAAGATCTGCAGAACCTGGAACAAGATATCACTAAACTGCTGTTGAAATATTATGGCAGGTTCTTTTCACGATCCTATTATGAAACTCAAAATTGAGTTTTCAATAGAGTCGGAGCCATTCTTACATGCTATGCTGCATTCACGCTATAGTATTCATAGGATCCATCAAATCTTGAATAACTCATCAGGTCAGTATGCTACAGGCAGTTACCAATATAGGTCAAGGTACTGGCATGGTATGTAAGATCAAAACTGTATTCTGTAACTACCTCCTTGAGTAGAATTTGTGACCTATTGTCCAATTGCTCATGGCAGAGGAAATTGCAGCCCATATTGTTCATATTTGAACAAAATATTCTCTTAGATTTTACTGAATATTTTTTGGTGTTGATATGTCAATGACAGTAGAAGTAAGGTACTGATAGTCTCCTCTCTAGATATAAGTAAATGCCAAATGCCTTCCAACCAACAAGGAGTGTATGGCAGTAATAAATATTAAAAGCAGATAAATATACATGCTTTAACTTTGAAAATCAAGTGGTGTTAACATTTCAGTGATGTGTTTTGTCAACATACTTCTACCTGCAGTCCTAGGATGCTTAGAAAAGAATTATCACCATCTGGAGTGTTACAGAAGTATAAAGCTGTTATCTGTTGTTTTCACCAACACTTCAAATGAAATGGTGGCAGCAGATACCCATTTAATCAAATGTATCACTGAGTTCATATTTTTGGTAGCAGCAGATGGGTGGCAGTCTGGAAGACTTACCTAGAAAAGGCTCAGGGTAGTTCTGAATATTTTCATAGCATGTAAGCATATGCTGAAAGTGAGTGAGTTACCACACTGTAGCAAGTTACTGCTCATTAGTAGGAACTGTGGTAACTGATCATGTGCAGATTCAGTCCATCCAATTGCAAAGTATCAAACATGTTATTATGGAGTTCATAATACAAGTAGTTTTTAAAGATATTAAAGTTGATCCGAGGGAATGGTTTTCACGCTGTAAGTAGAATAGACTAAGAGCAGTCTGTTATCAGGGCTCAGATTTATAATACAGTAAATAATAGCAGGTATAATACAATTACTTCAGTGTTGATCCATGCACTATTACTCAGGAAGGCTATGGTTACTCATTAGAGACCAAAGTTCTTTTCTCCCCTCCACCACTAAATTATTGCCTGAACCCTAAAGTTACTTTTTTCTTCCTTAATCCTAATAATAAGAATATAGGAAGGATTTTCTAAGCTTTCAGTATTATCTTAACAATACTCCCTTTTAAGTAGACAATTCCATTTCTGAAAAAACCCTTGCTTTTTAGGTCCCTCAGTGTAAGACTAGACAGGTGCAAATTAATTATAGTTTGAAAACTGAGACAGGAACAGCTACACTCATTTTCTAGTAAGGTAACTAACTTTTCAATCTGTATAGATTTATTAATAAAAACATTATAAGAACTTTGAAAATTTTTATTCCAGAAATTTGTGCTGGCACAAATTCTGACTCTGCAGTTCAAAAAATATAGGTTCATGTCTGTTTCCATGGAGCCCCTCTGACTTCCATGCACGTTTTGTTCAATGAATACCAAAGCCAGAGATCCGACAAAAATCTGCTCCCTTTGTTGCATATTCTGACTGCAAAGCAACGTACAGGATGAACCTCTGCACACCACCACCAGCAGTTCCACATGCCTTATAGCAAATTTTCTTAAAGCCTCATGGGAGTCTCAGAAATATATTGCAGATTTCAGGAATGAGCCCTAGCACTGCAAATTATAACTTTGATCTCCTCTCCCCCTTCCTCTTCCTCCCTCTCTCCTTCCTCCTCCCCCTCCCCTCCCAACTGCATCCCAAAGATGTCTCTGCTGATGCTATCAGTCACAAGCAGCATTAATAGGTTGTTAAGCAGTTCTCTGCAATTTCCACTTATTCTCTAAAACTGATACTACCTGTGTTGCAGCTATTAGTAACAGACTTTTGTGATTTGTGTTTATACCACTGGGGTATCGTCCTCTTCTTGTATTTTGGAGGCCTCTGTTATGAACTTCTGAGATCTGTGGGTTTGCAGGTTTCTAATTTGGCAGTGTCAGAACAGCAGCATGGTTAATCAGGTTATGTTAAATAGTCAGACATTAAGACCAGGTGGTGTTCAAGGACTCAGCAGGCTTTACTTCCATATGGAGTCCTTAAATTTTGTAGCCTGTCTGCAAGTTTTTTGGAAACCTTTGTGAAGGGTTTGTTAAAGTACACTTTGTAAAAGTGTACTTAGATGCGAACCCAAACCCTACAGGGGTTCATGAAAATTTTGTCCCTGATTAATGAGAACACTTTAATGCATACTTCCTTGAAGCATTTTCTTACGTGCATGGTCATCAATTTGGCCTCGATTAAAAAAAATTAAAAAGTTCTTGAAGCATTTGAAATGGGTTTTAGAATTGAAAATTGAATCTTTCTACAGGAGATATAACCATAGGAAAAAAGGGATAGTCTATAAAATAGCAGCATATGCCATATTGTTAGATTTCATATTTGTAATATTATTCCCAATTCTATGTCAAAACCTTATTTTTTCTTTTATCACTAGTCCCACAGCTTGGGCAGCTCCATTAGCCAGACTAATATTTAAGAATACTCATGAGCAGGCAGACCTGGATAACCTTGTGACCAAAGCTGTTCAACTACAATAATCACTCTTCTTTACATGTAAGTATTATCAAACTTACTACATTTTTCTGTGACTTTGTTTTGTCTGTTCTTACATTCATACCTGACAATGTGATAATATCTCTGTAGTTTGTCAGGAATTTTTCTAGTAAGTAGTTCTTCAGCAAATTAGGATCTTCTGATGGAGACATAGCTTTTGCAGTAACATGCTGATTTTTATGAACATTTCAGAAAATAAATAATTTGGTGTCTCGTAAATAGCTGATTAGGGAAAGAGGTCCTTTCTTACAGATAGCTACATCATTCAGTCCTTCATCTGAAAATGGAGCTTGCATTTCTTAAAAAAATTTAAAATGTCAAGTACAAACTAAGATCAGGATTTCCATGAAGTACTGCACCATTTCTCTGGAAGGTTTCCAAGAGCAGACAAAATATTTGTCCATGGTTAGAGAAAAACATGGAGGAGAAAAACCAGAGAGAAACAGAGAGAACCTATGGAGGAAGGATTGGCTTCACTAAAGCTAAAAGGGAATAAGGCTTCTGGTATGTCAAATTAGGAAACCTTTGAATCGAATCGTTAAAATTAAAACTGCTTGAAAGTCAGTGAGTGCTTCATTCTCCAAGGGTACATTAATTTAAAAATTCAATATTATTCACAACAACAAAAGATAGGGTGGAAATCAATAAATTTCTTGTAGGAAACATCAAACAACAGCCACAACGAAATGAAAATAAGAACAAAGATCAAATGTATAAATACTTCTGTACCAATATCAGAATCCAGAAATACAAGGAATGACCTGAAAAGCCTGGGTTTAGATAAGGCTATTGCTACATTGGCCATGTACAGAAATTGGTGAAAATTAAATTATAATCTATGGAATCACTTAATATTGGGGAGTAAAGAACTTAGAAATACTCAAGTAAACCATGCCATGGAGGAGTGGTTCCAAGAGATGAAGAAATGAAGAAAGCCTGGAGTGAAATAAGGCAAATACTTGAATTATATCAACAAGCACCATAGGGTTCATATGAGTTTGAAGATCCAGGGATAACTTAGAGGAGTGTAACAGCTGTAATAAAAGAGTGTGTATAGTTACTAGTCACCCTATTAGGATGGTAACAAGAAGTGTAGTGGGCAGAACTCACAAGAGCAGAATCCACTGATAGCAAGAGATTTTGATCATGCCACATAAATTGGCTACATTTTAAAAGACAGCTTTTCAGAGCAACAGGCATAAAGAAAAACACCTAAGCAGCATGTAGGAAGACATTACTTCTCTCTTAAAGTGACCAGAAGGTACTTTATATTTAAAATCACTGTAGGAAAGGAGAGGGAAGAATCCACTACAACAGTATTTCACTTCAGAGAAGGAAATGAAGCAGCTGGTTGAAATATCTGTCCAAAAGGCTGGAATAGTTGCATGAGCACAATCATTTAAAGATGTGACAGTGAATTTTCAGAATAAATGTATACCCTACACAAAAACTGCAACAGGAGAGGTGGGCAGAAGAGGGGAAAGGAAGTAAAGGCAAGGCTTTCATCTTTAACAGAAGAGTAAAGAAAGATATTAGAAATAAAAGCTCTTCTTGTTAGAGGTGTGTCCATCTGAAAGAAACAATAAAGGTCATACCAGGGAGTTAAAACTTTAACATGGCATTTCTTTAACAAGGCAAGGAAAAACTTACTAAAAGAAAAAAAACACAAACCCTATGAATAAAAATTTTTTTCCAAATACATTTGGAAATTCCAAATTGACATTTACAAAATTGATAGAGTCAAAAAATGGTCAAGAAATGAAAGGAGCACTCTTGGAAAGCAAGGTGAAAACAGGAAAAGGAGAAAGAATTATTTGGTAGTCATTACTAGTGCGCTTTAGGGAAGTTGTCATCGATATTTTTAGTGGGAATGACTTTGACAAACTGTTTAAATTTAAGTGTCAGTGGCAAAAAAATTGAGAGTAGTAACTACTTACCATTCTAGATAGTATATACACAAAGCTAAGAAAATTTTCCTTGACCTATGAACTTTCTTGTGGTTTCTGTTGCTTTCAAATCAGACTCAGGACCAGAAGAACAGAGAATTGTAGATGTGGTGTGACTTTTTTTTTATGTTGAGGGGGAAGAGAGTCCGTTGAAGAGCAATAGACCAGAAAATCTGATTTATCTAGCGGATATATTGGAAGAAAATGTAATGAAAAACAGAGCTATAAGACATATGGACAAATATGATACAATGGATGTACAGTCAACATCGCTTTTGCAAGAAAGTCACTTCTGTGGAATTTTATTAGGCTTCCCTGAACTCACAGTTGGAGAATGGAATAAAGGCACTCTGACTGTATTTAGGAATTAGGATATTAAAAAATGTTTTTGACATGATGCCTCCCTAAATCTCTTGGCTAATCTAAATAAACAGAAGAGAAGATCAACTCATGAATTAATAACCAATTCAAAGACAGGGAAAAAAGTTGGGTAACACATGGGGGGCTCAAGTTACCAATGAGTCCTGGAAGTATCAGTGATGGATCATTTCATATTTCTTTACTATGACATACCTTCCTTAGTAATTTGAAAGGGGATATGAACAGTGAAAGGACAACATTTGACAATGATAATAATTATTCTAGGTAGTAAAAACACAAAACTGAAAGTGTTGCAAAAGGATCTCTTTAGTACTAAGTGATGGTGATGAACCTGATCTTCCATTTCAATGTCTGGAACTGTAAAATAAGCTATATAGGGGGAGAGGCAGGAACAACTATACCTACATAAATACAATAATAAGTTCTGAATTGAATGTTGTGAGTCAAAATGTCTTCACGGATAGTTTCATGAAAAAATGTCAACTTCCACTGATGTCAGGAAGGAATAAAAATGTTAAGAATTATTAGGAAAGAAATAAAGAAAATGGAAAACATAATTATGCCACTTTGTCTAAATCCATCTACACTCAAGGTGCACCCATTTCTTGAACACTGAGTGCAGTGCATGTGTGATAGAATGAAAAGAAGTCCAGAAAAGCGTAACAAGAATGAACAAAGATATGAAATCACTTTCATATGAGGTGAGATTAAACAAGGTATGACTCAGGACAAGGGGTAGGGGAAGGGTGTATGGTGGGACAATGTAATAAGTGGGTTTGAAATAAATTATATGGAGATGGTGTATAGAAAATGGTTATTCACTCTTATAATTCTTCAGGGACTTAAAATTTATCTGAGAGTCACTTCAGAGTCACTTCCTTAAAAACTGGCATGCTTTATAGTTAAGGATAGATATTACTATTTAAATTATGACTAGGATTGTCAGATTTAATGCTAAAGATGGAATCATATCATCCAGTTTCAACTGTAGGTTAGACCTGTAAAACCTGAGAGTATGAGACATAGTCTGTAATATATTTGTGCACAAGCTTTATACTTCTATATTAGTTCTCCATTACTGCTTTAAACTCTTATCATAATTCTATGCTCAAATATAGATTCATAGTTAAATCATTTTCCTACAAAACCTGCAAACTTGTCCATAGATTTTGTTCTCCCGAAAGCAGGATTTCTGTCTTTCCGTGTTTGCAGTGGACCTTGTGTATTATAGATACAAAGAACAAATAAATAAAGTTATGCACTTTTTGGAGTGCTACATTTTGTGACCCTGTTGATCAATGAAGTTGACTGAAAGTTGATAATTGATGAAAAGGCCAAGATTTTTCAGGTAATAAATTTTTAGTTTATTCTGAGATCATGTGATTTTTAGAGTCATAACCAAATTTTTATATGAAAATAGAACTTTAAATAGAACTTTAATCTGTAAGGATCTGAATTTAACAATCTGTAATTACACATCATATGTGTATGTATGCACACAAATATATATTTTACTTGTATGCAAATTATTAGTGTATTTCAGTATTTTGCCACAGTGCAACCTCAGAAGTAACAAGCATCTTGAGTTATCTTCAATGGCAGGTAATATATAGATATTTCTAAATCCAGAAGCATCAGGTATAGCAGTAGCTAGCCTGTTGACATCAAGACAGTATAGACTCATTGCCAACTTGAAAGGATCTATGCTTCTTGAATTACCAAGTTTATTCTTCTGGTGCCTGGATTTTCCTAGGACGTCTTTTATTCAAACACCCAACCCTGCTTAGCTTATGAAAGCTGACAAGAATACAGCCTGATATGTCGTGTGTGTGCAAAAAACATATGGAAATGGTAAACTTCAATTTTATTTGAAGTATGGTGCTCAAATGGACTCTGGAGTGGAGATATTCTTTGTCAAGTTTCAGCCCACAGAAAGATTATACAGCTGAGCTAGAAACTAGTAAAAACAGAATTTGCAAATGAAGTGCTGACACAAGTCTCAGGCATAATAGGATGAGCACTATCATATATGAATGAGTCTTTCTCTTTTTCTCAGTAATATGCCATGCAATATGCAAATAACTTGGCTTAATGAACAGTTTCTTTTAAAAAAGAGTTCATGTGGTTAAACACTCAGAGACAGTTATTAATGTTTTAATTTTATGGACTGAACTAGGATGCATAAAATGAAATCCAACAAAACTCTAAAAATAATTAGAAAAAAGTCAACTAATTTAAAGTGATCATAGGTTAGTATGCTACTGCTGGGTTAGGGTTTCAAACTTCAGGAAGCCAAAAGGAATATATCTTGCAGGGAGTAAATACTAAAAGCATTCATATAAAAATACATCTGGATGCTCATGTAACGTGTCAAAATAACTTTAGTTCAGCTATGTAAATCTACTATAAAGAAGTTCAAGATGACCTAATGGTGGTTTATGGGTGTAAGGTATAGGTATATACTAGGTATGCATAGGTAGAAGGCTATAGGTATACACTACCTATACATGTCACTTCTTTAGAGGAATGAGTATAACTTCAGACAGCTTAAAAGGAGGAAAATCTCAACTGAGAATGTTTGAATAAAATAGACATACGCAACAACGTTGAGGGTCTTAACTCATTATAGAGCTACTTATATACTAAATCTAAATATACCAAATATATATTTTTTTTTTTACTTTTTTATTTTAATTTTTTTTTTTACCCAGAAGCACAGCCAATGCTTTGTCTTCACACACCAAGACAAGGAAACCTTGTGTATTTGCCTGGAGCCAGTGAATGACATTTGTCCTACCAGACTACACTATGTCTTGTGTGTCGGCATGCATGGTTGCATCAGGGCTGTGTCCAGGTACCTATGTGTGATAACCTATACCCTTCCTACCAGGAACATAGTAACACCCTGTATACTTCTCTGATCTGGAGTGTACTCAAGCTCCAATTCAGATCCAGCCCCTGCTCAAGCTCTTACTCAGGTCTGGTCCAGCCACTGGTTGCTACAAGCTCCAGCCCCTGCTCTGGCTCCAACTTGATGTCAGGACCCGGCTTGGGCTGCCACAGCTCTACTGCCCTGCTCAAAATGTCGTGTTGGCTCCATCCCCTTCTGGGGCTGCCACGGTACTACTGCCCCAGCTAAGAATGCCACCTTGGGCATTCTCTTGTCTCCTCCTTAGGCTCCATCTCATCTCCAGGTCCTGCTCAAACAATCTTTTGTAGCTGTGGCCCTTGCTCAGATCTGGCACCCGCTCAAGCTCCAACTTAACTCCAGCTGCTGCTTAAGCTCGTAATCAGTTGATTCCCCTTCTCCAACTCCAATCTGGCTCTTACCCTTGTTCACGCTGCCACCGCTCAGAATAAAACCTCTGCTCCATCTACTGATTGGGATTCATCTCCATTCTGTGCCCTGCTTGGGTGGTGCTGGTGCTACCACCCTCGCTCAGAAAGCCACCTTGGCTCTGTTTCCTTCTTGGGGTCCAACTTGACCCTCACCCTTGCTCACTCTCCGACTCACCTCTAGCCCTTTCTCTGGATTCTACTCAACTCAAGACCTTGCTTGGGCAGATACTTGCCTCCGTGTCCTACAACAGGGGCTACTCAAATCCAGCACTAAGCATGGGGGCGGAGGCCTACAAAGGCCCCTTCTTCCCTGCTGGGGCTCCGCCAACCTCGCGCACAGGTTGTGGGACTCCACGTCTGGGGGTAGCAGGGGCTGAGGTGAGCTGGGAGCCCAGTCCGATCCAGCAATCCTGGGGAAGCCGGGCTGTGGCTCCTGGAGATTTGCTTGAGTGAGGCGGGAGGCACAGACCCACTGTTCTGGCCCAGCACGTGCCCACGATCGTTCCTGCCTCTGAGGGGACAGCCTCGTGCCTGGGGCTGCGTCACCTCACGGCTCCTCGCTGCCAACCGTGGTCCCATCCCACCTGCCCTTGCCTTTCTCCTGGGCTGGCAGAGGCTGGGCCAAATGGAGAATCAGGCAACTGCATTGCTTCCCTACAAAGAAAGGCAGCTGTGGAGAATCAGTGCAACTCATGCACAAAGTAAATTTGTCTACAAGGTTGGAGGTGTGTTTATCACCGCTCAGGCTTTTTCCTTTTCCCATTGAATGCTGCTGCTCCTCCTATGCCCATTCTCCTTTTCTTGACTGCAGCATCCCTGGACAGGAACGCAAAGAGATCAAAGCATTTTTCTGCCTCCTCGCTCAGTCAGTCAGAGCTTCTTGAAACTTTCTTGTAAGGCCACTGACCTAACGATAAAGAGACCCGTAGAGCACCAGCCTGCACCCTGTAACGGTCTTATAGGTAGCCATAAGATGGCCTCTGGGCTGCA
The DNA here is from genome assembly GCF_964188355.1 of Buteo buteo. Taxonomy (NCBI): domain Eukaryota; kingdom Metazoa; phylum Chordata; class Aves; order Accipitriformes; family Accipitridae; genus Buteo; species Buteo buteo. The sequence continues at coordinate 2,988,796 of NC_134182.1, read as the reverse complement.
CGCTGTGGATATTGCAGAGAGCCCTTTGGTGGCCTCCTCGGGCAGGTCCATAGCCCCTGGACACGTTCCAATGTGGTTTTGCCCTCCACCCCTCTTTTTGGCACTCTCCTCCCTCATGAACCCCACCCCAACATGTTAGGGCTTGTTTAGCGGCCTTGTAAAATGGGGGGCCATGACCCTGCCTTCTACTTTTGTTTAATTCCTTTCTGTTGACATTTAAACTTTAATTATTCATTTCTTTAGCTCTTATTAAAGGATTTTTTAATACATTCTATACCTACACTTTTTATATATGGACATATATATTTATCTAATATATATTAATATATGTACACATAGCCATATATACACATATATAACTATATCTTTCTAGACAAAGTATATCTGTGTACACATAAAGAAAATATCTGTATTTTTATATTCCTTTAGAAAAAGAGAGAGAGTGCATGTGAAGGTTGGTGGGGGCAGGACTCCTGCTGGAAGTTGGGGTTAGTCACTTACTATCTTGGATAAACATTATCCTCATCCTACTAATGATAATTTGGTGAAAATAAGAGAAGGAACTAACATCATGAACAGAGAAGAGGTAGAATAACAGTCTGCTCGGGGAACTTGGATATTTTGTAGGTAGTAGCTTTCAAGTTTAAGTTAAAGAGATCACCTGAGAAAGTGGCACACTGTCACTAGCTACTGCTGGTGACCTTGCTTTTCTCTCAACACTGAGAACCTAAAATGCCTGCAGAAGCCTACTACAATAAAACAAATAGGAAGCTTTGCATTGAAAAGCTTGTGCTGGTGGTGATGGGGGTGGGGAAGGAGGAGTCTTTTGAGTATCACAAAAGTTTCAAAATTATTCAGAATTTATTTTGATAACAGAGTTTGGGTGCATCATGTAAGCCATTAAATACGTTAAAAAAAAATAATCTTGCTTCTAGATTACCATACACATATTTCAAATTCAGTAAAGGAGAGAATGAAATAGATACAATCCAAAACACATATATCCCATTCCTTTTTCTCTGTATTCTTATTTCTTTCTAACCTTTTACTAGTTTGTTTCCCCAAAATTGCTTCTGCCTATTTGTCTGTTGTTCATCCAGCCATGTCAATTTTGATGTGAGCCAATAAACACAACTGATAACATCTTTGTAATATTTTCACTTGTTTGGAATCTAAACAGGCAATGTTAGAGACAAATCCTTGGCAAAATATCTTAACATTATGGATATGAAGACTGCCGCCGGAAGAAAAGGAACAATCTGGTATATTACAAGATTTTCATGCTTGGGAAAGAAAAATGAACGTGATGGAGAAACAGAGACAGATGTCAGGGTTTAAGGATAATGACTGGTGCTCTTTCATGCTGGGCTGGTGGCTAGATGTGAGGAACAGATGTGAGGCTGAAAGGAAGAAAGACTGAGTTGGTAGACAAGAAGATTTGGGAGGGTTTGGTCAAAAGTTTTAAGAACAACTTGGCCTCCACTGTTCCTAAGATGCAACAGGACAGGCCACTGAATGAGTCTGGGACAGGGGAGAATAAAATTGTCAGTAAAAATACAGATACATCAGTCAATGCAAAATTGTGAAGCAAAGACAGACGAAGAGAATAGAGCAGACAGATCAAGTAAAAAGTAAAAAAGGTTCTTCTTCCTTCTTGCTTGTTAAACCTAATAATGGAATCTCGTTTCCAAGGAAGAATGTCTTCAGACAGTTGGAACAGACAAATTGTTCAGGTACGTTAGATGTGAGAAAGCAGGAAAACTCTGCAATGGCAAGGGGAGTCTAAAGCAAGTTTTTTATAGAACTTTGTCTGGTCAGAGGGTTGGAGCCAAAGGAAGGATAAAATAAAGTATAAAGGAAAGAGAAATTTACAGAAGATGTTAATATTAAAGGAAAATTTCAGCAAGTTTGGAAGGGATAATAGTCACCAACTAGATGATAATAGTTTCTGGTCTCTTTTACCGTTACTATGAAAGTCATGTTCTAATGAGGGTGAACCCTCCAATCTAGGGAAGAGAGAAATAGTGATCTTATGATCAAATCATGACCTTTGGTCTGCTATGCCAATGAATCCCTGGCTGTGGCTGTTTGGAATCTAATGGCAAGTTCAAAACTGAAACTGTTTCACTGGATGGTCTGCTTTTGGTCAATGTTGGCTAAGTTGTTACAGCTCTGATGATCTGAATTTGTAGTATTACAATTTTAAAATGACTTAATCATGTCTGAAATGATCATAAATGAAAGCTGACAGTTGGAACCCTATGTCTTATTTAATTTAAACACAAATCACTACTATAATTTAGAAATGTCAACACTTTGCAACTTTTCTTTAATTTGGCTATTTCTCTTCCTAACATGAAGATATAGTGAAATGTCTGCGTGCTTTTAAAAGTGGATCAATCTACCAGTTTCGTCTAATGAAATGTCAGATTTATTAGATAGGAACAAATTCACCTCTGCTGTTAGTGAACAATGACAATTGGAATAGACTTTTCCCTCTATCAAATGGAAGCCAAATTAAATTGTAAACCTGAAAGACTTCTTGGACTTTGTATACTCCAAGCAGGATCTGGATGTAAACTTGCTTAACGAAAGGCTTCAGTGAGATTGCTACTCTAAAAAATTGAGGAAGCTTCCCTGGACTGCATTTCTTTAGGGTGTTTAAAAAGTACAATCCAAGAGAAGTTTAGAAAAATCAAATATAGCATATAAACTAGTCAACACAGATGAGAATCAAAAACTCTTGTGAATACCCAAACCCCTGCACATATGTAGAAACAGATGATTAGAGTGTTGTATCTGTCTTACCTTTCAGTTGGAAGTGGTTTAATGTACAGCTGAACTGCCTCTTGAGTAAATCTCTCATATTCCAAGTTTTAGTGTTCCCCTGATTTTACAGGATGGTGCCTTGATGCATCTAAACTCTCTGGTTAGTTAACAAGATCAATGAGAAACTGCTTGCTGTTCCATTCTTTTACCTTGTTGTTACATTAAAATGTTCCCCCTATAGGACATTCAAATGATCTTCTGTAATCATAACTATTATTAATTTGTGCCTCATTGTTAGCTAGAAACTAAATTTTTCAAATAGTTGCTTCAAGAATTTATGAGTCTAGTGTATTTCATGAATGCTATAAAAAGTAGTCTGTAGGATAAATAAGAAGTGAATAGACATGATTTTCCTTAGAAGAAATACTGTAGTTTCTCAGTTAAAATGGACTGATCTGGGGAGCTGAACAGCAGAAGATAAGTTAGTTCAAAGACAGTTATGAAAAGTAGCACAAGGTGGATCTTATCATTAAAAAATTTCATTTTTAACAGTAATTTGCTCAAGCAATTTGTCACAGAAACTGTATTTCAAAAAGACAAAACTGAGAAACGTACCTTTTTATAAGCAATTCATGATGATAAGAAGGAAAAATCCTACACAATTTACTCATTAAGAATGGTTTGTAAGTTCAATGTTTTTACAGGATGCTAATTTGGTTCAATAAAAAGCCAGATCAAATCAAGTTGTTAAGCAAAAATACTCTTTGGACAGAACAAAATTATGAAATTCAACATTTACCTTTCAAAATTCCCATTTCAGCACATCTGGAATGTAAAGTTAAAAAAACTGGTTTACAGTGCAACATTTAACCTAGTGCATTACATTGCTCCCCAGTTCCTGGTAATTTCACTGCAAATATATGTTCTTACAAAAGCAGATTAAATTTCCCTACTTTTCCCCTATTTATCTACCTATTTGTTAACAATATTTATGGAGAGAAAGCTCTCAGTAAGAAAATAATACTGCTTCTTCTATGTCATCAAAAACAAAACAAACCCCAAACCCCAAACAAATAGATATTGTATTTCTATTTATAAGCCCATTATTTGCAGGTGGTCAGATACAGCAAACTTGATATTTAACTATAAATCAAGTTGGTACTTTATACTAGAAAATATTAAAGCCTGAATATTCAAAGATGTTAGTTTCAAGGGTAAAAACAGTGAAAAAATTTAGAATAGCTGTGAATGGTAAAGCTTTTGTCTACTGAAATATGAATTCTCCAAGCCAGTAAAATTATGTAATGTTATAGCTGTTGTAATAATGCTTTACTGTGCTGAGTTTTATTGGGAAAATTATTATGCATTATTTGTTTTTTTGACCAACAGGCTTATAAATACCAAACAGTATTATTCAAGAAAATGAAAATCTTGGATTAGGAGTTAACTCATTACTTCAACATTAAGAGAAGTTTGGTTCACTGTACTGCAAAGTTAAAATGTGCAATACTGTAAAACCTGAACATGAACACCATCTGTCCCTTCGTGGCCCAGGTGAGGTGAATATCTAAAAAAAAACCCGTTCTGAATTATTTGCTGAAGTGACTAATAGTTGTAGCTCTTCTATTTCATCAGATATGTTCAGTGAAAAATACCTTAGCATCTGGGGAAAAATGGAGGAAGAAGGTAATTATTCTAACGTTGCTTTATTTATGGGAGTTTGATGAAGTTTTTCTTCATTCAAGAATGAAAACATCAGTAACTTCTTAATCTTCTTGGCAAACATTTGACCTTGTTCATGCAAACATGTGAGAACACGATTAACTTTATGTGTACAAGTAGTCCCAGGAAACTGCTTGAACAGAATGGTAAACAAGGGATTTTGAGCAAATTTGGAGAAACAGAGTAGAGTTCCTTCCACTAACAGATGGCTTTGCAGCAGGTAACAGAAGAAGATAATGAGTAATCAAGTGCAATGACTAAGCTGCCTTGGACAGGTTGTGTTTTCTATTCTGCTTCCCACTTCATCTCTCCATCTCCCTGTCTGCTAGGATTCAACCACTAACCTACATATTGATGAAGTCCTCATCCTTAAAATACTTCAAAATGAAAAAAGAGATTGCAGCAGCATTAAGTATAATCTGATAACTGTGAAGGAGAGGATTAGTAATTTGGAATGAAAATATCCACACGCTATTTGAGAAAACAATTTTTTTCTTGAGGTGACATAGTTTGAGATCCTTGCCAGAACCACTACAAAGAAAATGAAACAGATTGGTGATTTGATAACCAACTGCTAAGGAAAGGTAGGAGGTCTTCTAGCTAGCTAGGAATTTTACATTTTTATCATAGATTTGATGAGTCATATAGTGAGATAGCTGTTTTGGAAGGACAAAACACAGAGTTACAGGGAACATACTTAGTGAATGTTATTTGGTATGAAGACGCAGGTACTAAGGGAATTTATTCAAGTATGTTATAGAAGCAAGAACTCATCAAGAATTCTGTGTTACAAATAGTGAAAAAAAAGTCTTTTTTTAAACAAAATACAAGGTGTTCTACATTCCTGTGATGGAAATCATAACAGCAAGGTTCGTCAGATGTCTAAAGTCATTTTACAGAACTTTATATAGGATATCTATTATAACTAACATATGAAATCACATGAAAGTGCATACTTAAAAAAAAATCTTCCAATGTGAGCTTAGAAGGCAACTGCGCAGGATGAAAATGTGAAGTGTCTTTGCAGATGTCCTTATGGTTTCATAAACAAGAGACATGGCAGAAAATACAAGAGGTGAACTGTTATATGTATGATGTGTGTGTGTGTTTTAGGGGGTATTGTGTTTTCACAAGAAAAACAGCTGAGTGAGCAGGTCAGCCTGTTCTCATAGGAGAGCACTGATCTTCTCAGTGAGAGGTGAGCAGAAGCATCCTAGAGAATATTAAATAAACAAATCTTGTATAAACTCAGGCTCACAAAATTGTGCAGAAAGGCAGTTTTTAATGCACTTTGTTATCAAGGCTAAATGTTAAAAAAAAATAAAAAAAGGAGAAATTCTCAGTGGTATGAAACATTTTATATAGGTGGTATTATCGATAATAATGATTGGAGTGATTCACATGACCAGAATACTGTAAATTGTTTTACCTCATTCAGGAATTTAGAACACATGTTTGTGTGTGTGAAAAAGAGAGCTCATCTATTGAAGAAATCATTACCTAATTTAAGGCTACTGAAAACTCAGAAGTGCTAGATCTTGAATGTTTGCAGATCAATGTGTTAACCAGCATAGTTCAACAAGAAATGCAGGAAGGGGTCTCTTCTATACTGGTCAAATCAAACTAGAGAACAGGGTAACCTACCCTTTTAAAGCATCGATTTATTATTAATAGGGACTTCTATTCACAGATGTATGCTGGAGAACACCTTTAATAACTGTTATAAAAGGACCGGGTTTCAAGAACTGTAATATTTCAAAACTAAGAAAACTTTTGAGAAAAAAAGTTGAGAGAGAGGAAAAAATTACATGAGAATGTGAATGAATATTGGAGAATACTTGGTAGATCACAAGTCCACAGTCCAGGATGAATGCTTTAGATAAACTGGAGTAAGAATACTTCATTCTTGCATCATACTTAGCACTAGTAGATGTCAAATATCTTCATACAGAGGTAAAGTCTTTCCTCTGAAGTACCAATTTCAGATTTAAGACCTCTGCTTTTTCCCACTTACATGGACATTCCTCTTTTCTGTGGCCTTGCCTAAGCCTGCCTATTTCTTCTCCATATAGCTCAATCCACTGAACAACACAAGTGGTGAAATGAAGGCAATAAATAGCTATAAAAAAGTGTCCTATAGTCAAAGGGAAGAGGAGATAAGAAAATAACAGTCAGTAAAAATTAGAAGTTTGAAACTGTAGAAAATTGACAAGAGAAGCTGGAGATAGCAGGAAAGAAATCCCTGGCTCTTAATGCAAAACAATAAAGTAGTGGGTTGGGTGGGGGTTTTTTGAACTATATTTGGAACATAATAAATTCTACTAGGTCATAAGGCAGACGCCAGATGGAGATGATGAACCTTTGAATAACAATGTAGAAAAGGCACAGGTATTCACTAATAAGAAAACTTGTTTTGTATTTGGAAAGCTGTGAAATTATGTAGGTGTGTCTGGTAATGTGATTGACAGCAATGAAGCACTTTCTAGTCCATTAGTAATAGCAGAAAGTAGATAGCATCTGCTGGGGATTCGACTGTTTAAATCAGTAGGGCTAAATAACTGTGGTGTCTTATGAATTGCGCTTTCAGGGATGACATTTCTTAAACTGCAATGGAACTCCTGTTCCCTTTCTCCATTTGGGGTAGGACAGAAAGTAAATGAGATCTCTTAAAATAAGCTTAAATACTGAGTAAACACTGAATGCCACACACTTTCCCTAAAAGAATTGGCTGAAAATTTATTTAAATTTTTCAATTTTTAATATATTTACTGAAATAGAAATACTGAGGTAGCCCCACAAGATTGTTGGGCCTTTTTTTCAGGAAAGGCAGTCAAGACAACCTCCTGTAAACTGGTTAATCTGACAGGCATCTAGTAAAACACCAGAAGTGAACAAGATGGAAAAAAACAAAAAACCCATCCCAAACTGATAAAGCACCAAAGAATGTAAAAAATACTCAATACACTATATGCAAAATCTCTCTTGTGATGTAAACTTATTCTCAGTATTTGAGATTGCAATTTTGATGGATAAAGGTAACTGTGTATATATAATATAGTTACCTTCGACACTGTGATAGGAAAATAGCACTATTCGTATCTATAAAGCCCATGTGAAATGAATTAAGAGCTAGCTAGTTGACAGATCTCAGAAGCAGTTGTCACTGGGGATGTTTTCTAGCAGATTTCTGAAGAGATAAATAATAGGTCTAACATTATTTAGTATACCTTCACTAATCCAAAGCAAATATAAAATCACTTAAAAGTCACTTATAAAGCTTGGTGGACAGCTAAACTATCAAGGTCAAGGAACAGTTTAGACTGAGAGGTAAATTAGGCCTATTGAAAGAAAAAAATATTTTAATGCAAAATTATATCCAGGTAATGCCTACATGAAGTGGTAGGAGCAGAGAGAAGAGGCTGCTTTGAGGAGACAGTATGAAAAAGATTGTGATCAGAGCGGATAAACAATTCAGCACAATCTCTATGTGTGATGTTGTGGCAAATGAGGCTGTAATGTGATCTATGGTTATAGAATCAAGGAAGCACTGAGAAAACAAGGGAAAGGTCTCCCTTTTCTACCCTTGTGTAGGGCAGTGATTTTAACAGTATTGGAATACTGCGTCTGGTTTGGGAGCCCAGTTTTTCATGATTGTGGAGAAAAATTAAATTTCATAAAGATGAGACCTATAATTAACTTTCAAGAAGTGCTCAGAGAAATGCACAAAATGACACTCTCTTAAATAAATAGACCAAAAACTTGTGATTACAGTGTGTTAATACTTTCATAGGAAGAAAATGTAGGATATGCTACAGCAAAAACAGTTAAGAAAAATTAAGAATTTGAAACTGAAGCTTGGTAAACTGGAAAAAAACCCATTTGAATAGGGTCATATTTACTGATTATAGCAAACTAAAAAAGGAACAAGTATTTTCTTCACCTATTGGTTTCTTGGTACCTGGATTTCTTTCATGAAAGTCTGACACTTTTCTTTTTCTTCCTGTTTCAGGAATGGAAGTGGTTTGGTTTGGGGTTTTGTAGGTCTTTTATTTTTTTTCTTTCTCCTGAATTTTCAGCTGTTCTGTTATGTGCTATAGTACGTTGTGTCTGATTGCATCAATCACATTGTGTTTCCTGAAGTAAATAATAAATTGTCAAGTTATGTATTATTTAATCCTGAATAGGACCTTCACAAGTGAACACACAGGTATAAATTTACAATTTGCTGTGGTGCTGGAAGCTGTATTTGCCAGAAGGTATGAAGGAAGAGATGAGTGAATTCATTTTGTCTAAAGTTGAACTTACTTGGATATTGACTGAAAAGTTCAAGTTGAACTCCATCATCCATTTAGGAGAGATTATGAAATGTTTGTAAAGGCAATGTATTTTCTGCGGTATAAATACCCACCAATGCTAACAAACAAAAAAGCAAGCACTGAAGAATATTTTAAGAAACTCAGCTGCCTACAGTTCATCTAGCACTAATGAGGGGCAGGGCAGGAGGCTGTGTTATTACCATGATTTTTAAAATGGTTATTTCTAGTACATTTAAGGCTTAATCCATATCTGTTACTCCACTGAATCATTTCATTGTAGTCATATAAACAGTAAGATTAGAGGCCTCAAGTTTATGCATATTTACATTATAATATAGATTCTGTTAAGTTATTATCTGATAATTTTCAATTTTGCTTTTAATGACTTGTATGTGTGACTTCCAGTGTCATTAACCTGATGGTAACTAGGCCTCAGATAGCTGTTAATGGTGGTACCCAAAGGTTTCCTGGGTTTTGCCTTAGCTGAAAATTTGAATCTCACAACTTAGTGGTAAAAATTCTAGTTTTGTGAAGAATTGTATAAATGTCATGGGTTTACTTCACTCTGATTTTGATTAAAAGCTATGTTCTGATTCTCTACATGGTAAGTTTGTACCTATAACTTCTGATTTCAACAGTGTTATTCCTTATAGTTTACAATAAGCAAATTGAGAATTAAGAAGTTTACTTACTAGCTTGATCAGGAACTTCAATACCTCGATAAGTTTAGGTACTGATGCATGCACTGCAGTCATGAATTATGCATGACTAAGAAGCTATATGTGGAGATCATGTAAAGTCAGTACTAGCTGCAACATTGCTTGTACTGATGTTCAAACTCATATCCCCACCTTGGCCTTTTTAGTCCTGCCCTACTGATGAAAGAAGAACTTTCAAAGTCTCATTTGACTGTTTTTCTTCTTTCAGTCAACTCCAGAAGCGAGCTGGGAAAGTGGATACATATGACCCCTGCTCATTGACACAGACGACTTGCAATAAGTCTGTGATAAGTGAGGGGACTTAACTGTAGTGATTTATGTCAAATGTACCCTCACTACTGACAGAATCAATGTTACTGCAGTGACAACAGGGCTAAAAGTATTTTTTTATAGATCACTCCCTTTTCTTCATTTTGATTTCAATGCCAATATTTTAAAGTTCAGTTAAGAAATCAAATTATAAATACATTTCATCATTCCATTAACAATCTTTGTATGACCCTCTTTTGGCTTCTGCAGGTATATTTATGATTTACAGTTATTTGTGCAATGTTTTCGTAGAATATATTCAGCCTATTAGTTGCCTGTAAACCATTTGCTGAGTACTTGCTGTTGTGCTTATATCTATGATCACTGAATTAGTATTAGTATTGGTTTTGCAAACAGGTAATAGGTGTGTTAAGCAAGAGGCCTGCTCATGAATTCTGGATAATTCCTGTCAAAATTTTAGTTGCTTCTATGAATGTCCAGTTACTGTCAAAATATTTACAAATTGTGAATCTGATTCCTGAGCACATAACTATTAATAGCAAATTAAGTCTGGTGCTTTAAGTTAGAGAAGTAATGGTTTTGTTTAACCATACTCTTACCTTGAACTGAAAAGCTAGACCATCTGGTATCAAAACTATTAACTTAAATAACATATGTAATATTTACTTAGGGATAAACATAGAAAAGTGAACAAAGATGCTATTTTGTGATTAAGGACACTGGATTACATTTTCATATGATTAGATATGTTTCATGTGATAGGTATAGAAATTTTTCTGGATTTGCCATAAGCTTACTGTGTAAGTCTGGAAGGATATAAGTTATTTCCTTTGTGTACAAGACTTCCAACTATAAAATGGGATTCCAGAATTTGCTTTCAGTTTTATTTTTAAACTTTTACTAGAGGTATGACTTTGCAGTTATTGAGCTCAACAGCAAAAGTCTCACAGGTTTCCTGAAGTAAGAATGGGCACCTAAAGTAGTTTTGTAGTTATACACTGGTTTGAATATCCAAATTTAACTGTGATTCAAGCAAGTTAAAAAACAGTGACTTATGATTTACTTATAAAAATCACAGTTTTGCAATTTGACAATTTTAGTTGTCCAGGCACCTCCATATATGATGATTGGAATAAGTTGGTTGAATGTGATATATGTATTTCCAGAAAACTATTTTTATATGTTTACTAACTCATTTACATTAGAGGACAACATCTTCTGTTCTCAAAATGTCATTATTTGTTAAATTCAATATCATAGATATTAAATTGTTTAATTACATACAAAGTAGATTCAACATCATGTGAACCTGGAATTACAGGTTAACAGTCTGGCACTTAAGGACTGTAGTTCCATAAAAAGTATGTACTTGAGGAGAAAAGAACAAGCAAGATTTCCTACTGAAGAACTGTAAAAATGTATTGAAAAATATTCCCCCAAAGTAGAATTTTAAAAATTACTGCAAACTTTTGAAACTAATATTATTTGGCTTCAGCGTTTACATATTAAAAAATGTAAAACTTTGACATTTTTGTTATTATTGAAATGCTTAAATTTTATTCTTCCTATGCAAAATATTAGTTTTCTAAGTTTCAATATTGACAAAGTCAATATTGCTAATCAAAAAAAGTTATAGCAATAAAGTCCTCTAACTTCTGAATTATTTTATGTACTTTTGAGCCCCGTAGTGTTTGTATACCGCCCATTTTTGTGATTATTATGACATTATGATGTTGTGTTTATGTGTTAAAATCTAAAAAATATATTTTTTTTTATTTGATTGCATATATTAACCAAATATCGTATCACAATATACATGAATCTTCTGCTACTGCAGTAACATGGCATTGTAAGTTAAATGCCATCTTAGGTTACCGGATAATATTTTGGATGGGATGTGGCTTTATTAAAATGAGCGCACTCAATCTCCTCAGCACTGAGCTGATCTTAAAAATATTTACCATACCCAGGGTTCTAATATTTGAAGTGGTATTTCACAAATACAAAGTGCAAACCTATAGAGCTGAGAGCACATTTGTTAGACTGGAGTATCTCCCCGAGTCAGTCAACTTTCTGCTGCAGATCCTTTACAAAAGTGTTTTCAGAGTGCCACTGTGATCTCAGCTGTATGTATTATAGGTGGTTGAAGACTTTTTTTTTTTTTTTAAACTGTCACTAAATAAGCATCTGTGTGAGAGAAAATAAAATGGTTTAGTGCTATCAATTGATTTTATTATCCCATTCAGAAGACTTGAAATTATTTGACAGAACTATAAAGCAGGCAGAAGTAGGTATTACTACCACCCTTTAGAACAGTACCCTGAGAAAGGACATGGTGCTATTAAAGTGGTGCTAGCTTTCCTGAATGCCAAAGGCCAGCCGAGGTCCTTCTGAAAATGTCACACGAAACTTCTTATTCAAAACAGTGAATTTCATGGAACAGTAAGTCCGCTAAAGTATAAACAAAATTACACAAACTATGATGGACATAACCTGTTAAGGGACAGTAATATCACTGCTCTATAGTGATGTCTGGGATTTAATTTTGCCTAATTTTAATGAATTTTTAAGAAGAAATGCATCGGTGGCTACAATTTCAACTTCTATATGACCATACATTGTCTTTCCTTAATTATACTTACATGGTATCTGACATGAATAATTATTCACTTTTGTGATTGTGGTTCAAATATAATCTAGCAGAGATGTGGCTAAGAAAGCAACTGTTTTGAAACAGGTGATAATCTGAAGCTTTATGTTAAGTGAGCATGGACTTTAATTCCAGCTGAATTTTTACATCACTATTCAGCTGTCTTTTCATCCAGAATTTGCCGCCCTTATTCTGAGTAGTACTGGATAGAGCCAGGTAATTGTAAGGCTAAAACCTATCTCAGCCTAAAGCCGTCAGACTGATGGCAGTCCATTATAGTAATGTTAATTATATTTGTTATTCTGATATCTCTCATGAAATACAACTATTTTAGGTCAGTCACGCTTGGCCAACCTGCTAGTCTTCTACAATGAGATGACTGGCTCAGTGGATGAGGGAGGGGGCATTGAATACTTCTGATCTTTACTGTAGCAAGGTTTTTAATGCTGTCTCCCGTAACATCCTCATAGCCTAGATGATGAAGTACACGCTAGGTCAGTGAGGTGAATTGAGTTAGGTGGATTGAAACTGGAAATGGTTGTGATCAGTGGCACAAATTTCAGGTGGAGGACAGTCAAAAGCAGTGTACCCCCAAGGAGATACTGGGGCCACTGCTGTTTAATGTCTTCGTGAATGACTTGGATGATGGGGCATAGTGCACCCTCAGCAAGTTTCCAGAGGATGTAAAACTGAGCGGAGTGAATAATACATCACATGGTTGTGCTGCCATTCAGAGGGTCCTTGACAGACTGCAGAAACGGGCTGACAGGAACCTCATGAAGTTCAACAAAGGGAAATGCAAAGCCCTGTACCTGGGGAAGATAACCCCATGCACAAGGCCAGGCTGGGGGCTCATCCGTTGGAAACCAATTTGGCAGAGCGGGACTTTGGGGTCCAACAGCCTCCTGGACAGCATTAGGCAGAGCACTGCCAGCAGGTCAAGGGAGATGATCCTTCTCTGAGGCACTACTGAGACATGTCTGGAATTCTGAGTCCAGTTGTGGGCTCCCCAGTACAAAAGAGACATGGACATACTGGAGCAAGTCCAGCAGAGGGCTACAAAGACAATTAAGGGACTGAAGCGCCTCATATGAGGAGCAGCAGAGAGAGCTGGGACTATTCCGCCTGAAGAAGAGAAGGCTCAGGGGGGGAATCTTACCAGTGTGTATAAATGCCTGATAGATGGAGTGAAGAAGACAGAGCCAGACTCTTCTCAGTGGTGTCCAGTGAAAGGACAAGAGGCAATGGGCACAAATCAAACACAGTTGAAATTCCATTCAAGACTAAGGGAAAAAAAAAAATTACTGTGAGAGTCCAGCTGGAAAAGTTTGCCCAGAGAGGTTGTAGAGTCTCCATCTCTGGAGATATTTAAAACACAACTGCACACAGTCCTGAGCAACCTTTTGTAGCTGCCCCTGCTCTGAGCTGGAGATTTGGGCTAGACAATGTCCAGAGGTATCTTCCAGGCTCAACCACTGTGTGATTCTGTGTATTTCTAAACTTAAATTGAATTCTTTCCTTCAGATTGAAATTCTATTAAAAAGTAAAAATCTTCATAAGGTTAGAACAACATTGAGCTGATTATTCTCTGAAGTAGATAGTAAACCAATATTTCTAGTAACTCAGATGGTCCAAAATTTGGTCTTCTGGTTCACATGACATGTTAATAATCTGATATGTTTTATACCTTCCAGACATAGGGGACCACCAGCTAATGCCAAGGCCCTTGCTCTTCCAGTGGGAATCTTTACTTGTAGACTTCTTTTCTGAGCCTCTGTCTTTGAGAGTCCTTTAATTGGTTATAATGGGAGGGTTATGTCAAGAAAGAATGGCCCAGAGATGGTATCATCGGGTTTTGTTTGGGAACTGGGATTCATTTATCAGGGGAGATCTGACCCTTTTTGATGGTGTGAATCAGCTGGCCAGGAATACCACTGTATATAAATATTTATTGTATACAAATATTGTATACAAATACGATCCCTTTTTGATTTCATATAAAGATTTTAAAAGTGGCAAAGCTGCCGGTAGATAAATTGGTTTATTGGACACCAGATCTGTTTTGCTTTGTTGTGGGTGATTTAGCCACCTGCCCTAAGCCATGTTCAGACTATGATAATTGTTCAAGAAAATCCCCATCATTGCCAGAGGTCCAGGGGCAAGATCAATGTTGGGAACTCCTAGCTAACCTAGGCATCTCTTACAACATAGACTTTATTCAAAAGAGTATTTGCCTGGTGTTTTTCAGAAAGCTGATGTTTTTTCTGAAAGCTGCAGGCTCTTCCTTACAAACTCTCTGGAAACCAGGTAGATGCAGTTTAGCGCTGGGCTTGCCCCAGGCTAATAAATCCTGCAGAGAGGCAGAACATAACATCTCAGCCCTGGGACTGCTTGTCTGGGTTTGTTAACATGCAAACTGCATTCACAGAGCTTCCTGTTTGCTTTATGCTGTGACCCATACTCTCAAAAAAAGCCTAACTGTGCTAAATTCTCGATGTTGCTAATGCCAGTGGAGTGGAACTGCACTTAAGTGTTGGCGTGAAATTTCCCCGGGGTTAACAAATACTTAGTCCATGACTGCACGGGCAAGTATTTTAAGTCTATTGGCATAAACTACTTTGACAGTGCACACAAATAATCTGAAAGAAGATAGGCAAAAAGGAAAGGACGTCTGAAATGCAGGAGCTGTTTCAGTCTGATCTTACTAGTAGTCAGTGGGATGCCCAAAAACCTGCCAAAGGCTGAGAGAGCTAACAAAGGCCAAAGCACACCCCTGGGAGGCATCCCAGTGCCGTTCTGAAGTTAAGCTGTGGCATAAAGAAACCCTAGAGAAAGTCAAGACCCCACCTAGAGCTTATCAGGGCAAAGGCACAGAATGAGTTGTTGGACCACAGTTTCCTTCAAGAGACCTCTGCCAAGAAGCCTTGAGCTGTGCTGAAGAGATGGACAAGATCTGTCTCATTGTTAGAAACTTTAGAGGTAACCCATGTCCGTGGTCTTTGCCAATATTGCAGCGCTCCAGTAAATGGCCAACGAGAATCCTGCTTATTCATCTTGCATGTCACGGTATCGAGCTTCAGTATTGTCTGTCTCATTAATGCTTTTTATTTAATAGCTGGCATCTGGTTAGAAGTTTTCTATATACATACTGCATTTCCTGGCAGATTTTGCTAAAGTAGAATTCAGATTTGTCCATTCTTTTCAGTCCTGCATTGTCTTGCTTTCCTCAGCTTCACAAAGAGGTCCCTATAACGGTGCCCAGGGTCAAAGGTAAGTTGCTACAAATGGTTTTGCATTTCATTTTCACTTATTCCTACATCTATGTTGTCCACTTTCTCCAGCGCTCTCCCATGTAGCTTGATTTTCCTTAATCACTCAATCCCTTTGCATGACCATTCTTTGCTTCAAGGAAATGTAACCTTTAAGACAAAACCAATATATCCAAGACAGTATCACTTTAGAGAGGTGGCAATAAATATGCTTCTAACTCCTTTAGAATACAAAAGTACATCTCGATCATTTCACTGAGCTATTAGATTTTTATATATGTAAAATTAAACAAAGCATACTGGTTCTTTTAGGATTTTCATGTTATAGTGCCTGGGAAATATAGAGAGTGCTCTGCTTCTGTGAAGGATGGTTTGGTGTATTATATTGGTCTCTGCTGTTGAGACTGTATTCTTATCCTCAAGAAGTGAAGTATTGTAAGGATCCTTTAATTAGCTAGGGAAGCTGATTAAGCTTTTTAAACAAAGAAAGGTAAGCAAGTTCTTTTGCCTTTGACTATACCTGTATAAGTACATATTCTCAATAGTATTTTACCTTAATCGCATCAAAACAGGTTTCAGTTACAGTTTTTCTAGATCTAAAAAGCAGCCAGGCTGTTTGATTTCTTACATCTTCTCCAGTATTCTCCTTTTCTCTTATTCTCAGATAGTTATTGCTTTTCATTACTAACCATTAAGTGCCTCCAGAATAATTTTCATGCTCATGTCTTCTGTTAGTAATTTCTTATCAAATCTTCAGCTCCATAATTCTATAAAATGCCTTCTTTTTCATAACAATATGCTAATTCATGTTCACCCTGCAATCCATTTCATAGCTCCCCATAAGCATTTTCTATTGATTCAATCAACTTATTTTTCATCACCTAGCAACCTCCAAATTCAGAAAACAGAAGTGAATCTCTGCAACAGATATTTTATTAATTTTCAGCTCATTGTCATAGACATTTTATAGTGTCCTCGGCTGAAATTAGAAAGTTATTTTTTGACTTTGAATAATATATTTATCAAGGAAGATTTTATTCCACTGGGGTTATGGTGCATCAAATGAATTTGTTTGCAGTTCAGCAGCCACCTGAGTTATTCATTGAAAGTTCAGAACATCTGTGTTTCTCATCAGATTTAGCTGATAGCACATTTGGATTCATTCAGAACAACCTGAAGAACAACAGTGTATTTATTCTTAATCGGGCTAAACATTTAAGGGAAACTTGAATTCATAATGTTCATACTCAGAATTCACATAGTGTATAAAGGAAAGATGAAAAAGAAGAATAAGATCTTGGAAAAGAGAACAAAAATTCCTTTATTACTCAGTACCAGCTTTATGTAGGGTCTTTTGTGGAATTATATTTCAAGTTTAAAGGCAATAAGGCAAGTTTATAAGGTAGACGCTGAAAGTTATGTAGCTGGTTGCAGAATTGTGACCTTCATACAGCATTTTAAAATTCCCAGTAGAATTTTATGGTAGGGAAAGAACTCTTTAATCAAGGCCATGGTTCCATTTTCATTTTAAAGTACTAAGTTTTGTAGATTTTGCACACTTTGGTAATTACATAGCTGTCAGATAAATTCTGGAGGGGCTATTTTAATACAGCCACACTGATCTTCTGCAGCAGAATTCACAAGATTACAGCATCCAATTTCCTGTAATACATACATGTGAGAAGAGCAGACACTTATGAATAGGGGTTGTGAGAACGGCACACCAAAAGGAGGGATTTCTAAGACATGCTAGAAGGAACAGATCTGAAATTCCACCTCTTTCACAAATCTGTGTGTGCATGAGATTTGAATTGGCAGATTGTAACAGCTGCAGTTGTGTAGGTGACCCTGTGGATTTGGTTGCCTTTCTCAACTTTCTCTTAAAAAAATATCTGACTGTTTTAGAGCCCTATCACTCAGGCAGAAGGAAGTCTAGTTTTATATCCCCATTAGCCTTAAGGAGTCCCAATCTACATCTCCTGTCTGTCTCTACCCAATCCTAGGTTTGATGGGCTACATTAGAAGGGAAATTTCTTTTATCTGCGTTTTGAGAGCGTGACGCTAAGGTGGAAAAATACTTCTAACTGGTGCCCATCTCAAGAATGATGAAGCTTTTTTCATTTTTCTGCCATTGGACCAAATAAAAGAGGGACAGAAAGAAGGGCGCGGGGGTCGGGGGTGGGGGTGGGGGGTTGGAGAAAGCAATACAGAAATCAGCAGAAAATGACAAGAGTGTGTATATATATATTTAGTGGTAATTTAAGGTTTTAGGTACTTATTTCTATTTAAGTATTTCTTGCAAGCTGCTGGTTCTTCAGTCACTCCATCTATGTTGGCTTTTATAAGAGCAAAAATTTATGGGGCTGAAATATTCACAGACTGGGGAGAGGATATGGTCAAATGTTGGGTTGCAGCTGAGTCAGAATGAGGGATTATGTCCTGCAGGCTGCCCATCCTCTCCCCAGCCCACATCCCTGGTCTGCTGGCAGACTTACAGGTGTTACAGTCCCTCCGTAGCTCAGCTCTACGAAACCAGTTTTAACAAAACCCGACCCGAAGACTACTATTGACAGCCTTTATGCTCATCTTGGGATGGTGGTTTCACCCGGAGCGCAGGG
Source organism: Buteo buteo (assembly GCF_964188355.1). Lineage (NCBI taxonomy): Eukaryota > Metazoa > Chordata > Aves > Accipitriformes > Accipitridae > Buteo > Buteo buteo. Next base: position 2,970,463 of record NC_134182.1, on the reverse strand, counting down.
ATGGCTGGGCAGGTGGCCAGGGGACCTGACTCAGTAGCCACCAGAACAGCGTGCCTAGATGCCAACAACGACTGTTATATTTTTTTTCAGCTTTTTTAGCTTTAACAGTGTACGTAACACTTGTGTCTCAAGCAGACGTAATAGTGATTTCTGCCACGAATCAAAATATCTGTGTTTGTGCCTGCCAATTTGTGTGGTCTCTGAAATCCTGAATAGAAAACAGCATTTTTGAAAGGTCAGTTCCATGCTGAGGAAAGAATGTGGATCATAAGATGAAAGTGGCTGACTTTGTATGTTTGCTGCATGATGTTAATCAGCACTCCAGAATTTATTAATTTCTACTTTAAAAATCAATTACTTCAAAAAAATCCTCTCAGTAATGTGTCTGCCACTGTTTTATTTAGTATTTGGATGGAATAGGATTCTAGCACAATCAAAAGCCTTCTTCTTCCTTTTTCACTCGTTTGACAGAATGAAAAAGTTGTAGTCACTGACAGCAACTTTATTTCACCCAGGGAATGCATTTTATGAAGGTTACACCTAATTCTAGCAAAAATAAGCAACCATCACCAGTTACAAAATTGAAAAAAAATTGATTCTTCATCTGTTTGTTTTTGTTTGTTTTTCATATTCCCAGCCTGTCAGTTAGTGGTGATAGGACTAAACAGAGGCAGGCAAGGAAAGCAAATTTAGCTGCGAAGCCCTGTCAGTGAACTTTCTTCTTTTTTATCAGAATAATATATGTGCTGTCATGCATCTGCAGTTTCACTGTTAATTCAACCTTTTTTGCCTGACTGAATTCATTGCATCATTCAAAAAAAAAGACGGACAGGTCATATAGGTGAACCAATAAACACAGTTCGTATATGGATTATAATGTATAAAGCATAAATTACAGAATCAGTAAGCTACCTTAGAAATTGTTTTAACCTTTCCAAATAAGATCACACTGTGGAACTTTTGTGGGCATTCAAAAATCAGAAAGGACAATATTTGGACAATTTCAGTCAGCTTCTACTATTTTTCAGATTTTTTAAATATTACTTACTAAAAAGTCACCTATGGTAGCTCCACAAGCAAACAATTCTCTATGCTTTTAGAGGAGAAGTTGCTAGTATTTTTCATACTTATTTGTTGCATTGTGGGAAATGCAGTCTTTTAAAGTAAATTCTTTAAAGAAAGATGTGTGGAGATTTCAGGGCCTCATTATTCACTCTTAAGGCACATCAAATTTTGGTGATATGGAAACAGAAAGAATAAATACACTTCCCCCCCCCCCCGCCCTCCCCTAGAACTATAGTGAATAATAAGAGGAACATTTGGCTATATCCTATTTTCCTAAGAAGACCCATCTGTTCTTAGAGTTGGGTGGGTTGCATCACTGGTCTCTTTTGTGACAAGCTGCTAGCTGATCTGACTAAAGTCAGATTTTGGGTAAAGTCCACCAGGGTTGTTTGAGAATGATATTTCCTAAGAAAAGATTCAACCAGGTACTTTGATTTTGTTCATAATCCCTGTAAATGCCTAATCACAGAAAACAGCTGAATTACTAGTACTACTAGATCAGAGACAATGTCTTAGCTCCATGTCCAGACCTTTTTGTGTCAATGAGTTGACTGACGTGCTGCTTTTCACATTGACCTCTTAGCTTGTGTTTGTTTTTCATCTCCACCACTACTTTTCTTCACTAATATACATTAAGCCACTTCAGATGTCCTTCTTCATTTCTCCAAAACTTGCATTTTTTACCTTCTGAATGTTTATTTCCCAGATGTCTTAAGAAATTTATTTTTTTTTTACTGTTTGGGTGAAGAATTTTGAAGGGAAAATGTGTTTGCTCTACTGACTCAGATTCACGAAATATGCTGTTCTTCCTCAGATACTGGTTCTGCAAATGCATGCACACATGCACATAAATTTCAGTGCACTGGTTTTGCCACTCTTCTTACTAGAACTGTTACATGTACATTTATGTCCACGCTTGAGCTCAGGTAGAAGCAAAGACTCCTCTCCCTCCCCTCTGACCTGAGACGATGTCATTGCATCGTGACAACAGAAGTGGGGCTTCGGAAATTTGTCAGCTTCTGGACAAAGCAGAAATCTTGCTCTTGGCAAGTTGTCGTCTTTACAGATTCTCTGTTACATTTCAATAAATCTTGGCTAAATCTGCAAGTTCTGTAGTATGAAACGCTGCCTAAATTAGCCTGGCAGGTACAACAGATGTGTTCATCAGAAGTTCTTTATTTTCTGTAGTAAATTATGACATGCTAGTGTGAGATGCCAAGGAGAAATATGCCTATTTGATGACTAAAAGGATTCAAATTTACACTAGATGGATTAAATCTTTGATTCTACCAGCAAGTAGAATAATGTAGTTAATAACCTTCTGCAGGTCATTTCTTAACTGCCTAACTTGTTCTAATTATTTTACCTCGTTTGGTCCTCACAGTGTGTATTTTTGCTGGCACCCATATGTTGCATAGAACTTCTCCCTGGAACTCAAAGAACTGGATTAATTTTATCTGCTGTTCACCATGCAGTAGTTTATCACAAAACTAGTAAAACCTTGTTAAATGTTCATAAAAATAACAATTTCTGATTAACGGCAAAACTGCCCTCAGTCTCAGTAGTAGAATATATGGTGTCAATATTCTGTTCAATAATAAGTAGTTACTCGCCTCTCCTAAAATTGCATAGATAATGGTAGGTAAACTGAAATTTAATCTGTAGGGTGAAATTCTATTGCTTTTGAATATTTCCCTTATTTTTGTTATTATGACTATTATTAAAATGAATGTTTAAACCAGAATTTCAATGAAACATTTTCAGAGTTGTGAAAAAAGAGTGAAGAGACATATTATTATGTGGAAATCTTACTTTTGAGACAAAATGAAATTATGGCTAGGATTATAATTGGACTTTTAACAGTCATCTGGTTGATTGTGGCTGAACCCATTTTGTAGCTACGCAAAGCATGGCAGATGGTTCTTTCTGATTTCACAGCATCTCACAAAGTACAGTATAACCTTCTTAACTGACGCTGTGCTAATCTCCATTCTTTATGAATCTGCGCAAAAAAAAATTGGCAGTGTTTTCACTTCCACTGAGCAAAGATTTAAGATTAGGAAAAAGTGCTGAGAGAATGATTCATGTATTGCTGGAATGTCATTATTTTTAGAATATGTACTTAGTAGGATAAAGTACAATATTAGGTAGCTGACATGTGTGACATATGTCCTTATTTTCTATTCTGCTTTCATGCCTGATAAATTTCTAAGCTTGGTACAATATATAGTCAACTCAGTAGGTACTGAAAGCATACAACTTTGCCACACAGAATTCTTCATTCCTGATTGCAGAACCTATACATAAACTGGTCAACAAGTTTTTGGGGTTCTATAGTTTTGTGTGTAGTTGTGGTGCATGAGCTACACAGTGCATCTGCTTAATCATAAATTACGGTTAAAATTATTTGTGAAATTCTTCTATTTTACTCTTACAGTAGAGACTATTTCTAGACAATTGTTGGTGAAAGATGGCTCTTTGATTAGGAATGTCTCCTTGCAGGGATTTTTTACTGAGAGTGATTTTATGAATATGATTTTTTTTCCCCACATACTTTTTTGGATATTTGCATATGTTGTGTTTAGGACTTTTAAACTCCATTTCAGGATGGGATTAATCTGGAATTCTGATAATTGGATAGGGATTTCATCTAAAATTAGAAGGCACAGCTGAGTACTGCTTAGATTGAAATTACTGGTCCATTTAAATTTAGAAAACAGTCCCTTACTATAGGGATATATATACTAAAACACGACATCAGATCAAAACTTTCATAGATCCTGTCTGGTTCACCTACTTTCATAGACCCTCTGGTCCACCTACAGCTTCGTGCATTTTTTATTGTACAAATGCACTCAGGAATTGTATCCTGGATTTCAAACACTAAGTAGAACTTAAGCTTAAACCACTCCCAGTTATATGGTTTTGGGGGAAAAAAAGCAAGGTGCTATGAAGACAGAGTTTTCTAGATGTCAGAAAATATGAGCATTGCTATTTGTTTTAGTCAAAAGCAATTAATACCATTTAGTAAAACCTGTTACCAACTAAAAACATGTATTAGTTGAATATTTACCAAAACAATTTCTAAAGAAAGGCTCTTAGCTGAAATCTCTGCAAAATCATGATTGTCCCAACAGATTGCTTTTGTCATTATAGAATCACAGAATTCTATGGATGTGTACGGGAGAGAACTATATATTCCAACATTCCTGGGTCAGATGAAACAAGCAAGCAAGAACAATCCAGTTACTCTGGCAGCCATAACGTAGTGTCATTAGTGAAACTACAGACAGGTCAACATTCAAAGTTGTGGCATTGCAGGGCTCATAAGCATCTGGGCAGAAGTAGCTTCACATATAGGCAGGTAATTGACAAAAATGTGTTTAATATCATTTCTGAATTAGGATGGAATACCTCAACACTAAAGAGAGAATTGAGAATGGAAATAAAATTGTTTGTGGGTGCTTAACAAAATTCCTTTAAGCTGAGATACTAGATATAACTGATATTTAAAAGAATCGGTATTAAATTCTCAGGAAATCATGCAGGCCTATTTGTTAATTATGGTCAGGGATCTGTGGACTGCTTGTGTTCAAACTGTTCCATAAAAGGGTGCATTGGGAGCAAAAGCTGTCATGTATTTATTATTTTGACATAAACTATTTCCTACAGAAATTATATGTGCAGTTAGCAATGATCATGTGGTCACCCTTAAAATAAATACAGTTAATCATATTTCTTTTTTCAGAACAATTGAAAAATATTTGCAAGTTACAGTTGAATTCAGACCTGTCTCACGTGTTGCAAAATTGTTTAGTTAGATTTTTTATATCAAGTTCGTGAACTTCACAAAATTTGCCTTACCAACTCTCCAAGATAACTACAACAGACTGCACAAAAGTCGTGTTTGGTTGTTCAAATCAAAATCTACGTAACATTCATCCAGACTAATTCTAAAATATTTTTTGAATGAATCATAAATATTTACTGAGAGAGTATGTGTCGCTGTTCTTACTTTTTACTATAAAAGTCAGCTTATAAAATGATGAATTATTCTTCCTTTTAGCAACAAGACATACCTTCCTCTTCCATTTAGAATTCTATAGCAAGGGACATGTTAAAAGCAATCCCATGTGAGAATGTTCACATAGCATTTGTTTGGTATTTACATTTCTTTCTAAGACTCTGGGTAGATATATGACCTTTTTACCATAATATCTAGCACTATGCTAACTTTTTGGCATTTGACAATTGTTTTTCCAAATGTTTAAACAGAATATTTGTGTTGCAGTTTAAGTTAAGCACATTCTATTTTGTTCTTATCCTCACTGAGAAGTCAGAATAATTGATGCCTGTCTTTTTATAACATCCGTATTGTTATTTCCTGACAATTTTGGCTTCACCGAGTTATCTTTTCTTGAGTCTAAGCATGCACTTGTATCATCAGCTTCACTTTTCTAACTTTTAATCACTCTCTCTCATTCAAGGTTGTGAACTCTCTACTTTGTTCATTCTCTTTTTGAAGTGTGACAAAAATGTTGAAGCTAGGCCCTTAGCAGTGTAAAATAAAGGGAAGTATACTAATTGCTTATTTTACACCTCATGTTCCTAATAATGCCATTCAAATCTGCATTTGTTGTCTTGTTACCTGTTTTGAAGTATAATCTATTATCAAAGATATTGGAGTTGAGACAGTTATCCTCTATTTTCTACTGTTTCTTCACATCTCATTATTTGTCTCTATTTAAGTGCCTGTATATATCTTTATTCAACTGCATAATTGATGCCAGTCTAATTTTTTCAATTTATCAAGCCCTTATTATTATTCCTTTCCTGAAATATACTTAATGTTTCATTTCCCAACCTTTAAATAATTCATAAATTTGATTAGCTTACTGCCTCCTTTCAGGTCTCCAGTCTAAGCCTTTATTTGAATCCCAAGAGTCCCTAACTAGGATTTTCAAGGCCCAAATCAAAACTCAATAGCCCAACGTGGCTTCAGTCATTAATGGTACTTCACTTGGACTGATAGATTGAGTGGTTGCACTTTTCCATGAAGTAGCTTAACTAATCTCTGACCTTAACACACTTCCAAAGACTGTTTCAGGTAACTACTAAAACTTCCTGAGGAGACAACATGGTACGTGTAATCTTCTGCCAGTGTCAGACCAGCTAAAAAGAATTAGCAGAATAGCTGCATATAGTTGGAGGAACAATATGGTCTAATAAATCCCTATGGTGCCTCCTTTGACTGTAGACCACACGCTGCTCATTGCCTGCTCAAAGACCTGGAGGAAGACCACCGTGGTTGCACTGTGATAGTAAAGTCTGTCTTTTCTAGTTCCCCACTCCCCAAACCCCTATGGCACTGGGTTGTGGACTTCATGGGTAGCCAGGGTTGAAAGGGCACCAGGAACCCAGGATGTCTCCATCGTAAGCAGCAATCACTCTTCCATACGTTATTGTCTGTGGTTGCTCCCCAGCACTGTTTTAGGCATTGGAAGTTGCATACTCAGAGGTTCTTGCTTCTCACAAGCTTCATCCAAGAATTGCTTCAGCTGGCCATTCTGGTTCTGCATCCTTTTTAATGAAGCCTCTGCTTTATATGACAAGATTTTTAGAAAGTGGTGGATCTAGAGAGCAGCACTGGCTCTTTGCGTTCAGTTCACGTTTTCCACGGTATATGAAAAGGAGGGCAGTCCTGTGTCCCCTTCTTGGCCTCTTTCAGACAACCCAGGAGTAAAGCAATCATGTGGGGGTTAGAGGCTAATCTCTATGCATGTTTTCAATGCTTAATTAGCGTATCTCTGAAGAGTAATCTCACTGACAGTGAGAACATCTTAAAGCAACCTTACTTCCCAGAGAGCCCATTCATTACAGCTGCTGAGCTGCCAGGAAGGGAGCACAGCTATTTTCTCCCTGGTCTCTGCTGGAACTTTGCTGCCAGTGGAAAGAGCTGCAGCTGCCACAAGGAGAAGCAGGAATATCGATGGGTCTACTCCGTGAACTAGAGCATAAGGGCCTCCTTCCATGTCCAGATCATGAAGGAGACCAGGTCAGGCCATAACGTCTTATCAGACCTGGTATAGATAATTTGTGTTGGTGCTCTGATAGTTTTTGGGAGGAGTTTGTGGCATTTTCACACTTTCTTCGATACAGATTTCCCCTCCACCCCACAATGACTGGGAGACTTTGCTGGTCCCTCTTAATAAAGCTTCAGTGCCTTCCCTTCTTTATAACAGTGCTTACCAATAAAGTCTCTTACTAAAGCTACACAAGTCAATTGTTAAGCAAAGCACACTTTGCTTTGTCATCCGTTTCTTCTTCCACAAATGATTTATTCTGATTTCTTTAAGGTTTTCCTATTGTTAAGACTATGCTAAATACAGTAAGATGACTCTACCTTGCAGTATGAAACAGGAAAAACACCGGATATTGTCTTGGCAGCTAATTTTTTCCGTTCTGTGTCTGAATCTCCAACTTGCCAATTAAAGTCTGACTTGTGAGGCAGAAGACTTGAGTGAAAGAACGTGCTGTGAGACTCAAGAGCAGCTGGAGGAAGGAGGGAAGCACAGCTTAGTTAAAATACACTTTGTTCAGGTGTCTTTGTTGTTAAACTGAAGTGACAGCTAGTTGGGCTGCTAGTGTGTAAACAGGTTAGGCAGATAGGAGAGAAAAAAAGCTAGGCTAGCAATAAGAGTTACTCTGGCTTGCAGCCTCTTTGAAGTAAAATAACAACCAAAAAAAAATAATCAGAAGAATAAAAAAGGAGTTGGTCGGGGGTTTTTTTGCCACCAGACATGCTTCCAAGGAAATTTGAACTTAATGGGCAAAACTATTCTTGATATTAAACAGATGGACCAAAAAGTTGACAAGGATTTGGATATATCCTAAAGAGGTAAAGAAATTTTACCAGAAGCTTTGGCAAGAAAATAATAAGAGGATTTGAGCATAATACAGTGAAAAACTTTTTCACACAAAATCTGGGCTGGTCGTTTTTGAAATACTGTAGTGATGGCTCCAAAAATTTGACAACACCCTTAAGGAAAAATGGAAAAATCAATACAGCTATTGGAAAGAACTCTTTTGAGCTTACAGTAGCATAAAGATTAATTTTGATTTGCTGTACTCCTATAGTTCTTCTTGGCCATTTCCATGCTAACACCATAGGACTTTTAGATTTTTGGAAGCTAACTAAGATTGTTGCTTTACTTCTACTTAGACCAGCAACAATACAATTTTCAAATGGGCATAAGCTATTTATAGATCAAACTTTTACTCCATTTCAGTGTGATTTAGGAACGTAGCTAAATAAAAAAAAAACAACCTAAGCTGGTTTGAATTTATTTTTTTTCCCCTAGTCACTTGATAATCAGCTCTAATCACAGCCTAGTTTTTGGGAGTCGTTCTGCTTTCTCCCTGGTGAGAAGCTCTATCAATAACTACCTTGTATCGATTAGGAATATAATTCTTGGTATAATAGCTAGAGGTGTTGCCAAACTACTAACATCGCTGGAACATTTTGAAAAGGATATAATTCACAGATAGTAGGGAGTGTTCTTGCTCATCTTTCTTACAGTATGTACAAAAAGAGCATCAGCATTATTTCAGATTTTGAGCTTGAATAACATCTGGGAAGAGGAATATCTTTGCAGCCCTGCTTTCTGCCTACAGTTTTGGAAGATTAATATTTTCCATCACTCACCTAAGTTTTCTATTAACTTTATTGGAAGAAGTGACCTGGGCCTTTAATCAATAATGTAAGAAGTCCTCAGATTAGTAAAGAACCAAGTAAGCATTTTCTGTCACTTCTGTATGTGTAGCTTACACAGGTATGCTAGCAGATCAAATGAAATAGGAGTGTTAATGAGTTAAATGTTAGTAATATATTTAAGAAACGTTTTTACTAACGTTTCTAATTGGTTATGGACCAACTCAGACCTTTCTGCAAAGAAAGCAGTTAAATAGGGGGGCTTTTTATAGCCCTAATTAGCAGCTTAAGCAGCAATGCTTTCTTGCTCTATTTCATCTTTTCTGAAACATTTTTTTCAGCTTTTTGTGTATTACAATGAAATATGCTTACTGGAAATTTTTCTAGAAATAAAATTTCACCCTCCTAATATTTGCAAGAAGTAAGCATATGAAATGAATATAAACAAGCTGGAACAAACACATCACCAGCAAGCATTTATGCCCACCATAGTTTTTGGTATAATCACATTTTTAGATGATAATGGAACAGTGAGGTTGAGTTTAATCAGATACATTCTTTTAATGGGATCACTTTGAGCCCATATATTCTTCTGCAGTTGAATCCAGAAAAGAATGATACTGTCAGGACACTGATTGGCCTTAATGGCCCTGACCAGCTTCACCTGGGACTCCCATCCACACTTATTGCCCCAGGGCTTCATTTAAGCCCCAGGCTGGGACCTGTTTCTTCCCTAAACTATATTATAGGAGTGCTGGTTTCTGGCCTTGCCTCTGGGTGGACCTCAGACCCATACCCTAAATAGCTCCTTTCCTGGATAGAACCTTTAGATGTCTGTAGTAGCCTTATACTCAGCCTCATCACTGGCTTAGTTCCCTTTTGTTTTTGGCTGGACCTTGGCCACAGGTCATCCTCTTGCTGTGCTTGGGGCTGGCAATGGAACTTGCTGCCAGTGCCCGACCCTGCCTGCCCAGCTTAGGTACTGGGGTCCCATCGGTAGGACATGTCCTTAGATGGAGTCATCTTCCCCTCAAGAGCAGCCTGTCCTTGCTGTGCCCTGAGAGATAGCAATTATCTGACTGGTGCTCAAGGAAAAGTTATCATAATTATATTCAGAGAAAAGATGAGAAGAGCTTTAGAGAGAAGGAGCTTGTCAAATAAGTTTGTTGAACAGGTCTGTGCCCCGTTAAGTCTTCTGGGTTTCTTAATTGCAAGAGGAATAGGTTCTATCGATGCAACCCAAAAGACTGTTTTTGGCAGCTAACTAACAAGTTGCATCTTTTAAAGCCATGTTGACAACTTAAGAGACAGAAACATTTAAATTACTTCTGTTACCACCATTCTTAATCTCATCATCTAGCCTGTGTCAAAGTAATAGAGTAAATTCTGTGAATGGGATCTCATGCAAAGTCTTTGTTTAATTAGAAATATAATGCTTCTAAAATTTGTGACCAGCTGATTTAGCTTGTGGATATAGATTTGTAGCTTGTAACAGGAATATTAGTATGACATGAGTACAAGAAAATTGAATTCTCTTTTTGTATGTGAGGCACCTCAGTGGGAGACCCCTGTCTGCGTATATCTGGGGCAGAATCTGGCTATAAAGCTATCCCAGAACATTATCCAGCAACTACGCTGATACATATTGTTGACTAAGTTGTAGCTGGAGTTAATCACTCTACGGAGCATAAGGAACAGAACTACAGCAGGAATATAGAAGCATTGGATCTCTCTCCTCTGTGATTGATTTTACTTGTGGTTTGTGTTTACTTTTGTTTCTGTCCAGTGGCTAGTGGAATTGCATTAGAGATATAAGACTTCAGTAATAAATGTACAGTCTTGTAATAACAGTTTCAATGACTAAATATACTTGTTTGGTTTTGATTAATTGAGAAAAGAAATCTGCCAACCTTACCTGAACAATGTCCCATAGGTCTCTAATCTACCTAGTCAGGTCTGAAATGGGCTATTTAGGAATTATTGAAAAGAACAAAACTGGAAAAAGAATAAGAGATTATTAAAATCACAAGAAACTATATTCCCTTTATTGAGAGACCTGAATTTACAAAGGCTTGCCTGTAAATTCAGCTTTGGCCCTGTAGTGCTATTGATTGCAATGAAATGTCCTGAAACATGGAGAGTTATGCATGTAATGTATCTTTGCAGGATCAGGACTTAACTTCAGCCTACAATTCTGCATTTAAAAATAACATCTAAACTCTCTTTTTAAAAGTTTCAGACATATTAAAATGTTGAGTTTCAAGGGAAAACTATAAAAACCACTTTTATAATTTTTCCCCTTGGTCTGTTTCTCTTTACATTAAGAGACTCCAACATGACAATTCAGTCTGAAAAACAAAAATACATTTTTAAAATCTGTGGAGGTGATCCGTGAAACCTGCTCTGAGACCTCCAAAGAAAATAACAATTTTTGATAGGTCAATTTTCGTCAATTCAAATTTTTGCCTCATGAACTTTTATAACTCTCATCTACAAAGCAGTCAATCTGTAGATCTAATATAGAAAGAAAAAAGAGTAATCCTTGTAAGAACTTGAGTCAGAGAAATGAAACAATTTCACAGTACAAAAACAGTAAGTAAAGGGCAGAACTGGGATGAGAAATCAGGTTGGTTGCCCGGTACAACAGGTTGCACTGCAATTTGGATAGTTTTTGTTTTCAGTTGGTACTTGCATATTTGCTTCATGAATCTTGGTAAGACTTTTCATTGTTTCAGAATTGTGTATATTTTTGTTTACTGAGTTTCTATTATGAGTTAATTCCATATTTATATGTGTATTAGACAAGAAATATTTCTAAGAATGTAGTAGATGTCAACTGGCATGCTCCTCTTGGACCTAAAACCCCTTGTTCGCAGTAAGGTATTTCAGTAAGTTGAGATTCTGTGAATAACCTGTTCTGGACAGCCCTAGAGAGTAATTTCATTATTCCCTTCTCCCAAGATCTCCAAGTGCACTCATGTATCCTGGAAAAAAAAGCATGTTTCCCCCATGAACAGTAGTTTTCTCTCTGACAGCATGATTCCACTGATTTCAAATGAGTTGTTTTGGTTTCAGAACGTAGTGGAATTATACTTATCATTTGGGAGCGATAGCTCATTGAAAATAAAGCTGTTTATTGTCCTTTTACTGCTGTTCAGAAATATGTTGTGCTTATTAAACATTTAACTATTAATAAGGTGTATTGAAGGATTCTGGAGCAATGTAAAAACAAAAAATTGCAAAATAAGGGGTGCAGTAATTTTCTTCTTTGTATAGTCCCTGGCTTCACGTCAACTCATGTGAGATAAGAAGCTCACATGGTCTTTAATCAGAAATATTATATTTATGATTGTTTTCAAGTGTTCTGAAAATGCTGTATTTTAACAGTTAGAACTTGTTCAAAGCTGGCCTAAACGTATCCTGAAACAGAAATGAGAGAAGCCTGAATTACCTTGTATGATAAATTTTTGTTGGAAATAATGAAGATGTTTCTATCTTGCCTTGCAGGCACTTAAATGTATGAGAACCTGAATCAAAATATTCTTTCTACCCACGAGCATTGTCTAAAGTAAATCGTGTTATCAGTTGTATGTTTAGTGAAAGACTGGTTTCAAATAACTAAAGAGAAAAACAAATTATTTTACTATCAAAATGCTGAGGTGCAGTATAATAGAATTTTGTTGCTCAAGAGCAATTCCTACTAACCTTGCTGATGATTAAAGCTGACAATTGATTTTTTTTTTTTTCCCAAATCCTATTAGATCTTTTTTGTCCCTGAAAGAGGCAAATTCTCCAGGAAGCTTAGAAATGAGGCTATTTCTGTACTGCACTACTATTATTTAGACTTTTTACGAAGTTTTTTTTTTTGAAGAAAAATCAGAAGGAATCCTTTCTTTTACAAAATGCAAAGATTTGAAGTGAAACTGGGCTCTGTTCCCTCACCCTCCATCTCCTTTTATTAAAGAGTTTGGCTTCCTTCAAAAACTATATATGAAGAATTATGAAAATTATAGTTACATTGGGAAGCTTTCCCTGTAAAAACAGATCATTTATCATTTTCCTTTTAAAATGCCCTTTTTCCCACCAAAGTGTCAAAGGCAAATGTCCAGTGCAGCTCAAATGTGTTCAAATGGTTTGCCTCATGAGGCATGTTGGAGGACGAGACATTACATTATAGCTTGTGGAAAGACATATTTTTCTTAAATAATAGTCTGGGGGATGCCTTCAGTCTCCCTCGCATCTGGCAGTGAGGGAGGTGTTTTATAGGAGATGAAGAACACATCATAAGCTTTACTTCTGCTGCGGTGTTTGAGCTCATCAGTGAGTGGCAGTGGAAAGGAAGGTCTGGAGGCACGCTCATGGTGGTACAAAAAAAGCCGGACAGTTTCTTCAGGCTGTCAAATCTTTTGAGGGCCTTAATGTGTTGGTGAGGCCAGTGAGAAGACTCGCTGTGGCTGCGGAAGAGTCCCAGCCATTATGTCCCACCAGTCCTGGCATCATGTAATGTGTTCGCACGTGGGAGTTGGTGCATCCACCAGGCTCTCTGCCCCCTTGTCTCTTTAGGCCCTTGGTCTCCTCATGAACCCGGGTGGCCCGTAGACTTCTGTCACCAGAGGCCAAAGGAAGGGAAAGGGCAGCAACACAGTGGTTTTCCTTCAATGTGTAGCAAAAATACTAGGGGGGAGAACGTCACTAAGCATTTACAGCAAGGTAGATCTTACAAAGAGGCCTTTTGCAAAAGCCTACTATTTCTATAAACACTTGGTACTTAGGTGATGCCCCTTCTTGAGCACAGATGAAAAATAAATATTTTTACAAAGATCCAGACTTATTGGACGAGCAATTCAATAGATATGATTACATTTCAGTAAGGCATGTGAATGCAGTTTTTAGTAGCTACATACTTTGCCCATTTCTATTCCCCTGACACCTTAAGCAGAAGTTACTTTGGCTGGCCAAGGGTGGTTAGTGTGAGTCAATGACACCTGATCTGCAAATCTCTCATGACATTTTATAGCAGAATCTGTATTTGTCCCAGAGCCAGTGCTCAGTAGGTTGGTGGCTAAAGATGAAAATGTACGTGAGTTTTCTATACCAAGATTAATGGGAGTGTAAATATGGAAGTATCTTTGGTCTATAGTTCAAAGGAAAGTAAAAAGGCAAAATGCGTTTGAAGAGGAAGATGCAGGTTTAAATTACGACTTGAAGGATTAATGCAAAAGGCTTGAGTGTACTTGCTTAGGATTTCTCATTGGGTTAACAATCAAATGTGCTTTTAATTCAGCTGTCTCTTAAAGGTAGAAGTTATCTTTTCAGATTTTTCATCTCCATCTTCTGTGCTTTTCTGGCTACCTCTGATGGGCTAGCTGGTTGATGATTACAGATCCATTACTTATTGTTGATCTTGTTTTCCTGAGGGATGACTCTTTACCAGACTACTATCACTTCAGCTGAAGGCTTTCTCTGGATTTGCTTTTCTAAAGAAAATAGCAAATGCATGGCTGAGGTTAATCTTAGATGTTTGTGAACCTCCCTGGTCTTATTGTGTGCCAAACTATTAAAAAAGGTCTCAACAGAGGATAAGGAGTAGAGAAGGACAAATGAAGAACAAAGGCACAAGTAATCATAAAGCAATATATATTTGTCAGGCTTTCCTGCTAAGTTACTTTTAAATAAATCTCCCATATTACATCTCAAAGGACTCCATTACATTTTATATTTTATCACTACTCCCAGTTATGTCTTGGATGAAACAGCTTTTCTGCAGGTTAGTGGTGATCAGCAATTAATGGTTACTCTCCATCTCTCTATTCCCCCCCACCTTTTTTTTTCTTGAAACCAACTGCAAAATAAACCCTTGTGTTCACCAGAAATAGATATGAATGAGAATACCTTTTTATTGCAATGTCAAGCGTCTAGGAGGAAGGCCAAGTCAGATGATATGAGACACTTTAACATAGGAGAGGACTATTCCGTCACTTTGCAAATACTTCAATACCAGACAACAGCTGTAAGTAAAATAAAAATTCATGACTGTAGATATTAATGTGAATTTGAATTTATTCTGACACAAGCAAGAAAAAGGAACTTTGTGTACTACACAAACTGCATTTCTTTTCAGGCTCAGGTTAGATTTTTGTGAGTTGTTCGTAGAGTGACCTGATGAAATTAATGACTAAAATAATTTCAAGTGATAAATATACTAGATAAAGTGTGATCTCCTTTGGGGACTTTCTGCAGTCGGAGAGAAAGAGAGCAATTTGTCCAGTTACACACCTTACTCTAACATTGGCTAATGGTGTAGTCTGTGTCAGAGGTAAGGAACTAAGGTTCTCAATCTGCTTCATAGCTGGAAGCATCTGCAGCATGGATATCTGCATTTCTCTTGACGGCAGCCTCACCAGACAAGCTAGACTGCATGGTCTTATAGACCTGACAACTGTTTCCTACCTGATGGTGACTCCCTTGAAATAACAACATGGCACACAGAAGTAGAAACACCAAGATTAAATTTGCTTACTAGAAAATCTTGTAAGAAAAATGTGGAAACCTCTTCTAAATACTATGTGATAACCAAGGAAACATCATAATGCTACACTGGAAAAATCACTTGGCTGCCTTTTCTTAATACCTCTTTCTGCCTTCCCTTGGGAGCACCACACCTGTAGGATACCACACTTTTGAAATCTAGACTGTTTTTTAAGCTAAGTTAAATTATTGCTTATATCTCCTCTTTATCTACTTGTCTTTAAGGTCATTATTGTAAAACAAAACTCTCCCAACATTTCATACAGCAGATCATATCCTTGATTGATTTACTGACATCAGTAGTAGTTGCTGAACTCTGTCTAGACCACTATCGTCAGAGACTGGGTCTCCGTGGAAGCTCTAAAAAGCATGCCAGCTGTCACGAGCACTTTTAAAGCTTACAATAATATATAAAAAAATCTTTACAAATCTGAATGAGCTGTCCAGGTTGTTTTGTTTCTTCCCTGGTTTTCTTCCTTATTTTCTACAAAGAGGTCCTAATACTTGACAAGAGCTCATATAGAGGTATTGGTAATAGAAATAAATAAGCATTAAGATGGTCATTGTAGCTGCCAGAACATGCAAGAAGTCTAACAACTGATTGACATGCACAATATATCAAAAATAGCATAGAGAAAATGAGATGATTCTTATCATACATAATTTGCATGACTTTTTTTTTTCCACGTTGAGAAAATTTTGATAGACGATAGAAAATCCTAAGAGTTTCTCCCATTACAGAAATCACAGGCAACCCTCTGGTGATGTAAGTCTCTAAAATAGTTATAATTATTGATAATTAAAATAATTTGCTAGCAATCTGCCTGTCAATTTCTATCAGTCAGCAATTGATTACTTCCTAAAAAAGCCTGTTGTAGTTGCTTTATTTTTTCCTTTTGTGTGCCATTCTGAAATAATTAGAAATCATAAATTAAAACAAAATGTCATCATAAATATTAAAGTAAAACCATTTCAAAGATCAACAATATCATGTCACCAAATTCAATGGAAAAAGTATTTCTTTAATAACAAACTCCCACCAGAAATCTGGAAATACCCTAATCTTAATTCTTAGTCATCTCTGGCTGTCCAATATTAACTTCCATTTGTATTTGCTTCTGTGCTTGAATGCTGGTGCTGCATTTTAATAAATTCTAATCCTTTTCTATGCCTTTAAAAATGTATTTCTTATGTGCTAGCATCACAGTCTTTCTGTAAACATAATTTTTCAATGTGACTGTTTAGCTTCATTAATTTTACATGAATAAATCAAACCATAAAAGCATTCTTTTTAATGATACATCAAGACATGAAAAATACCTTGTAAGGTAGGGTAAGACTCAGAGATAGTCATCTTCATGAGTTGTCGTTTGCTAAGTGGAGTAATAAAAGGTGAGGTGGCATTCCAAAGAAACTATAGACTGTTGATTTTAACCTCATTGATCTAAAGATTCATTGGGAACTCAATATTCTAAATTCAGTATGATCTATCACTTCTAGGATTTTGTAGTTCAGAGTCTTCCATGAGCACTGATTCCTTTTTATGTTCCTTTCATGTTGAGAATTGAACCTTGGCAATTTGCTATTTGCAAATGAAGTGTTAAATGGCAAACATTCTGTAGAAATCTGAACCAAAATCATGGTAAACAATCTCCAAGACAACGGCAAGCCCACATTTCTTAAACTTTTCATTGAATTCTACAGAATGGGTTTGGATAAATTTTTGAAGGTGGTCAATAATCAAAAAATTTTGGAAGCACTGCTTAGAGCTGCCACAGCAGATGCCACCTGTGGCAATTTGAAAGCCAGTGTCAAAAAGTGATCATCCACATGCAAAGAACATTGTAATTGCTGGACTGCAATGTTGTGTCTGACAGGAAAAGTAGGGTAAGAATGTGTGTACTTATATTCTTTTATTGCTGTTTCTCAGAATATTCTCCAACATCAATCAACCTGTGATCAAGAACTTCCTGAGCAAGAAGTGATATTTTTTATTTAATGGCTATGTAACAAAGGTTTTACATAGGTCTATACGAATATGACAACACATAAGAAAGTGTAAAATGGGATTTAAAAGCTTGAACCATTTCTGGTGTTATAAATGCTTTGAAACCACAGCTGTGTGCATCTAAATGTGAGACAACTTCTTTAATGGTCTAATTAATGACAGAGGGGAGTGGGGCAATTACAAAAATAGAATTCTAATTTAGGCAGAGTCACAGCCTTTTTGCCAGGTTCTCTATCAAGGTTGTTATTTTCCCCTTTTTCAGTGAAGCAGTATCAATCCTCAACCCAAGAGATTATACTAAGGCAGGTGCTTGCAGATTTATACCACCTGTCTCCATAATTTCTCTCAAGCAACCTCATTGCGCGTACCACCTGCGGAGCTGTTTCAAAGTGTCTTCAACTTATATATTGCTATTTGCCCTAATGGAATATAAAGCATTTTACAAATTACACCACTTTCTTTGCAACTGAAATACAGCTGTCTCTGGAGATGTAAAACAGTTTTTTTGGCATCAGGTAGCAGAACTTGGACAAAAAGGAAGGACTGCATTCAGTCTACAATAAGAAACATGGAATATGCACTAGGATGTAAATTTGGCCAGGGCATTTGGAGTAATGTACTACTAATAACAAAAACACTTTGAATTTTTCTGGAACCACGTGGATAGTAGTACTTGTTTACAAGTACTTTTTTACAAATACTTTCCAGATATACCGCAGTAGAAAAGACAAACATACCTTCTTGTCACTCAATTTTCAGTGCAAGAGAAGATACTGAAGTCATGTTTGGATCACTTTTGCTGGCTTGAGTAAAATTCTAACAAGTCATGAAGTTTGATTTGGTTTGTTGTTTTTTTTTTTTAAATAATACTATACTTATAATAAAAAATGCAATCTAGAATTGATAAAGGCAAGTTTGTATATGTGTGAAATACATTTTTATTATTCTCACTTTTGGTTGACATCAGGAGTTGGTGAAAATCTTTGAGAACTCTTCATTTCAGTAAAAAATGTGGAACCTAAGCCAGACTAGTGGGCTACTTGGTTGAAAAAATACTAAAAGGGAAGAAAATGTAAAGTTATACACTTGAAACTGGTCAAGGAATATTTTTAGAGCTTTTATCTATAGCACAAACGTGTGAAGTTCAATTAATAGTTGATTTTAAAAGTTCTGTAGTGACTCAGAATAAAAAAAGTTATTCTAAAGTCACTATAGTCTCTTAAGTTGTCTACTATGTTACACTGCTTCATATTACCAACATTAAATATTCTGATTAAACCATTTAAATGTACTTGAATAAAAATATTTTGTGATGTTAGTTTTTTGCATTTTTTTTTACATTTCTACCTTTTGAGGCCAAACTGAGACAAAATCAAATAAAAATCAGCATTTTTGGCAGAACAGAAAGCTGTACTTTTGATGTGTCCTATTGCATAACTTTCTGCTGACAGACTACAGCTTGATGTAGGATCTAAACAACGCAGGTGGGATTTGTTTTTAAGTAGTTTTAGGTTTCCATCCATTTTCCACTGAATTTTGATTGCATTTGGGTCCTTACTTTGTATCTATCATGGCAGTTCCCTACTCATGCCTCACTTCTGCAGGCAAGTAGCGGAAGCACTACACAGCTTTTGCTTACCACTGGTTTTCTGTGGTCTAAACTCAAGGAGGAAAATAATAGGCAGTTTTTACAGAATGGGCCCCTTTGCAGTGGACTGGCGAATCACCATTTTTCTTGTCCCTGTCAGAGAAAGAAAGCTTTTTAAGGCAATATGGTGGCAAATCTGACTCTGGGGTTCAGTCCTGTTTAGGTATTGAGAACAGTATCCAAATAACCCAACTGTACCAATTTGTACCACTTGAGTTCCCCTGGATATTCTTCTATTTGCCCTCATTAAGTTTCTAAGAAGTTAAGTTTGAAGGAAAACTTATACAGATATTGAAAAATAAGAACTTTATGCATAAAAAACTTGAGAATCAGTTTACATATACAGTCCCCACTGAGCAATGTGTCATTACTGAATTCTCATAGAGATACATGCTGAGCTATTTAGAGGATGAACCAAAGTAATTAGCTATATCTGTTGTAATTAGGAGTCAGTCAGTATGTCATCTGAGATAATTATGTTGCAATACAGATAACTTTCTTGAATAGCAGATATTGTATGGAATTATTTGTCTTCTAGTGTGATGATACTTCTGCAGATAAAAATTTCAGTGATGACTAGAAAACTAAGATATTGTAATGATTGAGGAAAACTTTAACAAATTGACTTAATTTCAAACATTTTTTTCTATTGTCCATATGATTGTAATAATTCTACCTTTGTTTTATGTTTTTCATGGTTTTGTTATAGAAAAGTAGTCTCCGTGTTTAAAGAAGAATAATCAAAATTCATCTCTTGGTAGAACTTCACTGAAGTCAGCAGAGGTACTGCAAGCTTGACTATTTTGAAGTCTCTTCTTCCAGGTATGTAATTCTAGATATACTTTGTTTATTGTAGGACTAGTGGAAATTATTAAGGAAATATCCTTTGGAAAATGCAAATTGTTTACATATCAGTAAACACATAAAAGAATTTATGGGTTCTAATTGGAGGACTTAATTCAGTTCTTGCATGTAATCTGACTTGATGTCTCTTCCACTAAAGCATTTAATTGAATGGAAAGTAGCTAAATAATTGTCAAAATCACAACCATTTTGTTCCAAAATTTCTGGGTTTGTACTCGGGTCCAGCCTAAGTAGGGTTGAGGTTGGGACACAGACAAGTGCTTGAGCTGCAGTGGGAGTGGGGCTAGAAAGGGGCTGCATGAGGACAGCGTGGGCTGGAAAAAGGATCGTCCCCTGAGAAATTTCTCATCTGTAGAGTCCCTTGTGGTCTTTGACTCAGATTCAGCCTACTAATGGAGTTTATGCAGAAATAGTTCTGCTTTTGTTTATTTGGGCTCTCCTGACTCTGGCTGATGGTGGCAGTTTAATTTGGAACATGGTTTATTTTCATGGAGGCTCTCCCCAGCTACTCTGAATTAAGAGTTCTTGGTTCCAAAGTCAAAGGGCTCTGTTCTTCTGCCAGCACTCAGTGCCTTAAATTAAACATCTCTGGGTCAGTTTCCAGCCGGTGAATACAGACACCTGTGGTAGACTTCAACATTTAAAAATAAGACAACCGTTGCAGCAGCAGGGTGCCACAGACCAGCTGAATTAGATGCCAAAATGTGGCAAAAATGAGGCAGGGTAAGAGAGGAAGCTTAAGGTCTGGACTAGGTCTACTGTTCATACATACTGAGTCCATGAAGCACAAAGCTGAAAATTAAGTACCCTTGTGCATTCCTGGATGTTGGGTGATGAGGTCTGCTAGCAGGTGCTTAGCAAAGGAGGAGGCAGCAATTGGTACCTCTTGTTTCAATAGTCAAGCAATGGCCAGAGTATCATGGCAGGTAATGGGAGACACTGGTTCTGAACTGGTTTTCAATTAGGAAAGTGTGAGTCTTCACCCCAGCTCCTATATCCCAAGTAGGGAGCATAACTCTCTGGCTGTGACAGGGCACAAACAAGCAAGAATGCAAGAGCCAAAAGGCTAGAAGGACCCAGACAAGATGATGTACAACTCTGCGTTTTGGGCAGTGCTTTGAACAGGAGAGAAAATGGACTTTTTTCCTGACTCCATTTGTCTCTATGTATTTTTATCCATTTTCAGTATAATTTTAAATGTCCTTCCCCTATAGCTTGGACATTGTGGCACTCTTCTATGATAAGAGAAATTTGGATCCAAAGCCGTTCAAGTTTAGGGTACCGAAGACTTCTCCATTAGGCTATTGTGAAAAAGATGAGAAACCTTCTCTGTTTTGTTAGTCATTGTTTGAGAAAAAATTAGTATACTGTACTTATACTATGGGCAGTTAGTATTTAGGTGTGTCTCTGCTCAAGACTGAATTGCCACAAAGCTTAGAACCAGGGCAAGCTGCTGCTGAACATTCCTAAACCCTGTGATGTGCCCACTGAGTATGGCGCTGCCAGTGATACAGGGTTGGTTTTCAGCAAGGAAGAACTTACTCTTAAAGATCAAAAGCTGACCTAAGAACTGCGTGCTACACAAAGTACGCCAGCATTAGCATTTCTGTAATCACATCTGATGGTAGACACCTGATGTCCATTGCCAGGCTGGAGGACTAAGACCAACCATGACACCCACAGCCTTGAGAGCAGCATTCTAGGAAGGCTATGTAAAGGAAAGACAGGTTGACCTCTTCTAAAGCTATTACATTATTTTAGTTAAACGTGCTCACTTTGTCTGCATCTTAAACAGTAAGAGCAGTCATATAATATGATTTTTGGTAAGAGCATTAATGGATAAATCAAACTTGAAAAATTCTATACAACTGAACCAAGCTCTAATAAACAATATTTATGATAGTAGTGACTGATAAACTCAGCCAGGAGTAGTGGAGCATTAATAAGGATGCTAAGTATCTAATATAAAGGTAATCCTGCCTCTAAGTGAAAGTCTTTTAGTAGGATGAAAAAGCTTTAAAAAAACTTTTCTATTAACAAAAAGGCACGTAAGGTGGGGAATTTCTTCTGTGTCTTCTAGAAAGGGATTTTTGCAATGCAATGATAATGTACAGGAAGGCATATAGCCCACAGACCTGCTTTTAGCTCTTAAATGCATTGTTGTAAGAGCATGGAGAAACCAAATTATGTTCAAAGACTACAGTAGGTTATAAATCACATAGTATCCTTATTATATTGTTATATTGTTTAGCTAATTGACTTTATGAATAAGCTGCTCTCAGTTTGGTGTAAAAAAAAAAGGTGATAGAAGTATTTTTGAGGGGAAAAAAAAGCAGGAAGTTTATATGGAATTTGTTGGTAGGCCTGAAAGATAGTTCCCAGTTATTCAGCTATATCCTGTCACCCTGACAGGAATGTTCTTTACATCAGCCTTGAATTTTCCTCTATGCATCCAGTGAGAACATCCAGTAAAATCGCAGCCTACTGGAGAGTGGACTAACCTTTATCACATCATCTTGCTTAAATGGGCTTTGAAGGAATTTACCAATGACCTTGTCTAGATTTCTTTTGGGCTCAATTTGTGACAAAATAAATTCATACTTGTTTAGGATTCTCACTAAGAACTGTACCACATACTGTTATTGTTTTCTTTCCATTACCTTTGAATGTGGTGCTTGATACTGATTAATTGCCTCTCCCTTCTGTTTGCCAGGTGCATTTGCCAGGTCTCATCTCTGATAACAGACACCACTATCTGTCTTTTTATATTTTTTATGTTACTGAATTAACTCTTTGTGCTCTAAAACCCTCATAACCTAAATGATGACTCAGAGTTTAACCGAGCCTGTGCCGCACATGTGACGGAGGGGCTGGGAATACAGCCATAAAGGCTCTTTAGGGTCACGTGCTCTGCAGACCGCCACTTCTCATCCCACAGCAGTGGGATTAACTTAATGAGATACAGGCAAACATGTTGTATTGATACAGGCAGTGTAAGGGTCAAACTTAAAAAATATGGTGAAATCGTAGCTGCATTGGCATATTTCCAGTCCTCATATATTCACACCACAAACATTTACAGTACATGCTTGCTAGTTTTGCTTCCACCTGCTTCCTTCAGCATTACGCTCAGAGCTAGAAAGCAGGTCTGAAATTGCTTCCTGTCAACTTTTAGTGTTTATGAAAAAAGGAAATCGTATTAATCCAAAATATTGATAACATATTTACTATTTATTTTTATGTACTGAATAATGCTCATCACTCTGAATCTTTAGAATATGCATAAAAATAAAAATGAATCTTCAAATATATTATCAAAATGCCAAGATCCCTTTTTTCACATTTCCCTTCCTGTTAGCACAAAAACATGAACTTGATAATAATGTATGTTTGTTTAAAAAAAAAAGTCTGTGATTACAGATTGCAATGGCCACACAAGAAAACAACCTGTATTGTACAAGTCTTATCCGTTGCATGTCCTGATGGGGTTTTCCCCTCTATTTTCTCCTTTGCTTTGTTTAAATGAATGTAATGCACTTTGTGATTGGACACAGTCACTGTAAAAGATACAATCGCCCCCCCCCCCCTTTGTGTGGATTTATTTACAAAAACACTGGGACCAATTTCTCTACTAATTTGTGACTGTCAATCTGTTGACCTTGATGATGTTTTTAATTGACAAAAGTTTTTTCAGGTGTCTAATTTTGTGGTGCTAACAGACTTGAACTTAGTGAGCATGCTTTTCACTTTCCTTTTGTGATGATGTTAGGTAGTTTAAAAAGAAAAGTACTGATCTCCCAAATAATTGTATATCATACATATTCTATCCTGAAAAGTAACATTGAAATATGGAATTAGAAAGACCCTGTTTATCCTTTTAGCAACTTTTAGGGAAATCTACCCCATTTAGAGAGAAGTAAGTTTTACTTATTATTCATAAATATGATGCCTGGAAATTGGCCTGGAATCTGAAAGCCATCATTCAGCCTTCCAGGCTCAGGAACCAAAGAGGTTTTGCCATGGGAGCTTAAAATAGCACCTCAGTACTTTGATATCCACCTCTCCAAATTTCTGTAAGACTTGTATGTCTAATTCATTCAGCCTATTTGGAGACCCTCAGGCTCTAATAATTATATTAATGATTTGGAAACCAAAATAACTTTCTCCCAGAGATGCATGGCCCATTCAGTGCTAACAAAAATAATGTCTAATATCTTCAGTCAAGTCAGCTAGGGCATGATAAAAAACGTTACAAAGATGCCATTTGATGAATAAGAAGCTGTTTGTTTTTTCTTTAATAGGCTCCTGTCACTGGAATTATTTATTGAAAATAATGCTAGAGGTGGCTCTGTGGTATTTTCACTGAGTGAGGCACCAATATAAACCTATTTTATCAAGCTTTATAAGAAAAAGAGTCGGGGATAGTGGCTGGGTCAAATATGAGTTTCTTGTTTCTTCTGGGAGAATGGAGAAAGCTTTTGAAATCCCACCTGGTTAAGAAATGGCCTTTGATTTAATTATCCCCAACATAGAATACATTTTCTGAGGAGGTAACTGAGTGTCATCACTATCTCACCTGTGGTTGAAGTATTTCTTTACTTTCCACATTTGTATTCACTGGGGGGTTAAGAGAAATTGAGAATGGAATTAACCCCATTCTGAGACTGATAAAAATCTAGCATCTCCTTTTACATCTCTTTCCAGTCATATGTGCCTTTATATTCACAAAATAAAGTCTTTAAACTCTGTAGATGCTTTGGGAAATGTGAGATACAGGGAGGAGACAGCAGAGAGGAAGGAGGTGGCTGTGTCCTGTTGCACATGTTGGAAATGCCAACTTTTCTGCAGAACATAGAAATATAGGAAGAAGGTGGGTTGTCCTATCCCAGCAATCTCTTATGACCTTATGTAAATTTTACAGTTAAATTTGTTGAAAATTTGTCAAAAGGTGAATACCAAAAATTACTGGTTTAGCCGAACCACCACAAAGCTTCAGAAAAATAAAAATTTTGGAAATGTCACAGGCATGCATTATTCAAAGTTTAAGTAGATGCCTTGTGCCTTATTCTCTTTTTATGGGCCTAAGTTTAATAACATGTACCATGATGCAGTGTAGACTGGGAGTCCCACATGGCTCTGTCAGGAGGGGACTTGGCATTTTTCGGCCTCTAAAGAGAGTTATGACATTAGTTACCTGAATGGATGTCGCTGTGAGGCATAGTTAAACTGTTTCTTAACACAGTTAAGTCATACAGTTTAGGACTGAACTTTTGGAGGGCTGGTTTGTTTTTTTTCTGAAAAGCTGAAGATTTCCAGCAAGTCCAAAAAGAATATTTTCCTGCTCTAGAAGGAAATTTTTCATCAAAAGCAGAAGTCCCTGCTATCTCATTAGGAGTTAGGTATCTCTAGAAGCTACACAAATGTATTCCCTTCTACGTATCCCCAAACAACAGGGAACTTTCAGTATAAAACCAGCCCTTGCAGCTGCTTTCTTTCGAGAGTCTGAAACAAAAGTCCGGGCACCAAAGTTTACATTTGATTTACACAAATCAGAATTATATCTGTCTCAGACCTTTGCTAGTTGCCAGCAGGGTAACTTACTTGAGGTCTGGCAGGGTGAGATTTGAATTAGCTGAACTTCTGAATCTTCTTGATATTTCTCTATTGCTGTTTGTCACTCCTGCAAAGCTCTGATATCCCCTGAGGAATGTTGAAATCCAGTGGACCTTAGACAGAGGAGACAGTTATGAAACCACATACGATGGTTTTCTCAGCATGTTATTTTAAAGTTCTGGAGAAAAATTATAACCCAACTGTTTCTGACAAAAGAGAATAGAAAATATTAAAAGTAATTAACATACTTTATTTTTTTTAATCCAGGCATTTTTAAGAAAAGGAAAGCTATGGAAAATTCTCCTCTCCAACAGAATGAATAAATAAGACAAGAAAAGGAAAGTTGAAGTTGCTTTGGAACAGAGGAAAATAAAGAGGCTGAATGAAGGAGAAACATACAGACACCAAGGGAAAAGAATGAAGAAACAAAATCTGCAGCACATTTTGAAGTCCTTACATTGATAACAGACATTTCCCAGCTATTCTGCAAGTTATATGACTGAGAAAGTTGAATCTTGACTGCTGCTCAGTGAAGTGGCATGTTCAGTTTTATAAAACAGTCAGGCAACAGTCCTAAGTCAAATGCACTAGCATGAATAATGACCATATAAAACCTGTTAATATATTAATTATTATAGTCCCTCAGACTGTGAAACTTTACATAGAGTTAATTATCACCATGTTAATGAGTAGTGTAATGATAAATACAGAGTGGGTAAGTTCATTTGTTCAGTGCATTTGAGGAGTTAGGTATTCATTATAGTGCTAAAATTAGAAGTGAATAACCTCCATTTTCCCACAGTTGCTCTCATCTACACTATAAATGTTAGTGATTGCACTGCACTGTGGATGCAAATAATTATAAGCTGTTCATTAACAGATATTAGCTGTGTCTCCGTTCCATTTTGTGTTAAGGTGTCTGAGATTAGTGCCACTATTGTCTATCATTTCTGTACACAGGAATAATTTGTTTTTCTTTACCTAAATATTTGGGGAAAACATGAAAAGTGGAATCTTCACAGTTTCTTGGCCTCCTTCAGTCTTTGATGCTTACGAGCATCCATCAGACCTAGGAAAAACAGCAACCTGAATCTAGAAATTCCTTCTTTTCAGTAGTCATCAGCCTGCTGCTTTAATTAATGTTTGCAGTACCCAGGAGTCTGTTTACAAAAACAGCTTCAGCAGATTACGAGCAGTAGAGCCTCAGTAATGAGAAGGGAAAGCACAGTGGATTCTGAATTTCATGGCCATCCAAAGATAAACCTGGCTTCATGTTTGTACATTGAGTTTTGAAAACCAGGCTTGGTGTTTAGCAAGACTGTCTGGCATGAGGCCAGACCAAGGATAACATGCCTTCATTTTGTGGGTTCCCTGCTTCACCTAGAGTCTCATTATTTCCTCAAATTCTTTAGTTCCTATACTTTTTTACCTTGTTTCATATCCATTCATTTATACGCATATACTAGAGACTTTTTGGTGATTGAATGCCAAAGTAAATGCATGGATGAACATGTTGCATAAGTTTCTCCTCAGACAGGACTTTTTCAGGCTGTCAGCTGCTTTCTCTCATCACAAACTTTTTTTTTTTTTTTTTTTACTCTACATTTTATAAACTCTCATACTGCTTCCACATTGGCTTACATATCAGTCTTCGGCTCTGGGGAGCCTTTTGCTGAAATTTTTATGAATAACGCTAACTCAGCTGTTGCGTCAACCTTTACATATAACTTTGATTTGCTTCTTGTTAGAAGGCAGACTCCAATCCTTTGTGTATTTCGTTGCTTAACTTTGTCTCACATTTGAGACATTCTGATAGTCTTTAAAACTGCAATACTCTGTGTGATGGCTTTTCCTCCTTCCCAGGATGACTTATTACAATGAACGTTTTCAGTCATCACCAGCACTTTATAAGGTAGATTTTGTTTTAATTTTGTAACGGTCTTTTAAATGGTTATGTAACCCATTATCTGTTACTGTCAACAGGTCATTTGCTTTCATAGATTTGAGCATAAGGCATATAAAATCAAACAACACATTTTGTTTGTTTTTCTCGCTGTCTGACATTCCCCATGCAGCTTGAATATGCTTACCTGGATGGTGACACTTAAGCCTGTTCTTGACAGCAACTTAAGTAGCATATATAGGACTTGCAAGGACTTTATTAGTCATATTTCACAGTCGCTTAAGTATAAGGAAAAAGGAAATCTAGGAATGGCAGGGGCCAGTGAGGACAAATTATTTTGTTTAAATGGGTTGCGCTTCGTTTAAATGGCCTATGAACTTCAAGTAGCAGGAGGAAAATCTTATGCATTATATACGATAGTTTCATCCAACTGAGCTGGCAACTGTGAAAGAAAGAAATCAACAGAACTACTTAAATATTCTCGACTGAAGTCTCTTTTGTTTCTCAAATTTAAGAAGTTTAATATGTCTTCAGCTTCAAAGAAGCAGAGAAAAATAGAGCAAGGAGCACTGAAGCTGACATTGGTTTTGCCAGATGATCATTTGCTGGACAGCATCATCATCTGCTCCATGTCCTACTCAAACCACCTTCGGCCCAGCCATACTTAGTTTAATTGTTTAGGAACAGGTTGTAGCATTATGTGAAAAGGGGTACATAACTATTTCCTCCAGGGTCTTTGGCAGTTACGAGAAATAAACACGTGGTTGATTGCCTAAAATCAAGGACAGTGTTGCCTTGATATTAATGCGTTATTAATGAAATGAGCAGTCTGTACCTGCTGAAAAATAGATTTGCAGCTTCACCTCTCTGTACATATCTTTTTTTATATATCATTTGAAGTATATCTATACATAAAAATATACATCCTATAAAGTTTTTCATATATCATGTAAGTATATATCATATCTTTTTTGAAAAACTGTGTTCTCACATTGAGACAGGAAAGCGTAATGCTTAGCAAGCAATTACCCTGTTTTCATGGCACCTCTCCAGCACTGTACTCAGTTTGCCATGTTCAGGCCTTTTATGGCAGTCTGGATGAATAAAACATACCCTGCTTTGGAGGACAATGCTACTGGATGAATCTTATTACTGAACTAGCTTGAATACATTGGTAACAGTCACAGTCAATCATTCCTGTTCCTATAATTGGTAGCATGGTGGAACTCTAATGAAAGACAAAGAGTTAGTGAAAGATATGAAAAAGGAAGACAGACTGAAGAAAAGAAGTTCGTGTATGCTCTGAGCACATACAAATGCTTGCATTTCTTTTTGAGATGCACATCCAAGGACATTCATGGAAACTATTTAGAAGAATGAACTGTAGAACCAAATAGTCAAGAAATTATTTTTTTCTAGAAATCACTGCAATAACAGAGTTCACCTGCTGTGACAGAAGAGATATTATACATATCTGTGATGAGCAACGGACACTTTTCTGAACACTTCAGAGAAGACTCCATAGTACTGAAAAGTCCAGATAATGATCCAAATTATCTGTATTCCTAACACTGCAAATGTGTGGTAATTTGAAATTACATCAGGGCCAAGTATAGGTACGCTATATTTCACCACAAGATTTTAAGGCTTGATGCAGATGGCTCTAATCAAACCTAGCACTTTTCTGACTGTTTTCACTTCCAATTCCCAACCACTGAGGAACGTAACATTGCAGAGAAAGAGGAACTTAACACAATTCATTAAAAACTCAAAGAAGGTTTTGCTTCGGACAGGAATGAGGAAAAAAAAAAAGGCTCAAATGGGTTCTGATAATGGAGTGGAGGCACTGAACATTTGTTTCCTTGCAGTACAGTATCAGTGTGTGGAAGACACTGAGAATGACTGCCAAAGAGCCTAATAGCTGAAATAAATAGCTGTTAAAGAACGGTGATGTTGCTAATGACTCAGGATTTTACAGGCTAGGAAGTAAGTTCAGACAGGATTAAGTGCAGAGATGAACTACAAGAAAGGTTCGAGGAATGGAGACTATTTTGCAAGAGGACCCCAAGAGACCCAGGCTTGGGCAGCTGAGCACATCACTGGTGGAGGAGATGTCAGCTCTCCAAGGATGCACGAGGAGGGAAAGCAACAGAGAGAAAAAACCCAAAACCTGAACCATGGTACAATGTTGGCATGAAACCAAAAGTGTGTAAAGCACCCAGGAATACAGCAAGACTGGAAAATAGAGACTCTGTTCATTACCCAACCAGTGGAGCTGGAAATTGGACTTTGCTCTTTAGTGTTTCTATCACAAAGCAAGAGCAAGGGATGGGTCTAATCCTCCCAGCCAGTTCCTTCCTTCTGTGCATGTTTGCTAGCATTTAGTAACTAAAATCCTCCCACCACCACCTTTTTTTTAGTATGTTGACGTACCTACTATTTATTTAAATGGCACAGTGTGGGCAATTAAGCCCTCTTTGTCCAAATTTACATTGCAGTCCCCAGTAGACAATAGGAATACAAAGAAAAATTGTTGTTCTGCTGTACGAAATCATCATTAGTCATTGCAGTCCTGAAAGACCCAATGAAGAACCTCACTCCATTCCATATAATGATTCAGGGTATTTTAGTCCAGCACGAGACTGGAGTTACAGGCACAGAAACACGGTGAGCAGCTAGAAGATAAGTACAGTACCAGGTGATGCCATTACCAGCAAAACAATTGAGGGAAAACATTGTCTTCAGTATCATTCTAAAAAGTACCCCACACTTTGAAAAAAAAAAGTCGGAGTGGATATATCATACACATCAGACTGACCCACTGCCTTGACTACTAAAGCACTAAGATGTCTTTATTTTTTACTCCATTAGTCTCAACAGTAAATCTGCAGGATATTTCTTAATTAGAAGTAAAATATATTTCAGATAGATAGTTGGAAAACATTTAAGGCTTTCGTTATACATGTACAAGAAGCTGGGGGGGTTTTGTCAACAATGATAAGTCAAACAGCTTACAGTGAAGCAGCATGATAACAACACAGAGCTGTACAAAACATTTTGCTGCATGGAAATTGTAACACTTTATAAGCAAAAAATAATGGGACTACTTACAAGAAAAAGACTCAAATCCTGGATTGATGAGACAGCATAAAGGGAAAAACAAAATGCTATGGAGGGAGCACATGGTGTGAAAAATGAAGTTGTATTCTCTGAAGAGAGTGTTTGTGTGTGCACGCACTCATTTCTGAGTGATAGAATTTTTAAATGGTCCATCTCTGTCTTGCAGAATAAACTAAATATATTTTACCTCACTGTGATTTCCTGGACTTAACATTCTTAGTACAGAGGAAAATGCCATGTGGGGCATTCTTTCTCTTAAAAAAAAAAAAAAAAATCTCTCTCCCTTCCGCCATGATGAATGGAAATCTAACGTGGAGTTCTTAACATCTGTTTATCAGAATACATTGTTGATGTTATTACTTAGAAATGAAGCATTCATTATTATTTCTGTTCATCTCTTTCCTGACTGTGTTCACCTCTTTCTCAACTACTTGGAGTGCAAGGTCTTTGGGGCAGGAACTTGAGTTTCTTTATGAGACTGCTGCCAAACTCAGCAAGACTCTGGGCTCTGAAAATGTTACAGCTGCACAAAACATACTGTTACCACTAAGTTCTTTCCACATTTTAGGTAAGTCATATCTCCATCAGGCCTTCAGTTTTAATATAAAAAGTATTCTCATAAGTATTATTTTTTTCCAGCACCTCGGACCAACCATGAACTATTTTAACTTTGCTCTTCACATTTTTTCCCACAACTGATAGCCTCACCAACCAGCATTAGCATCCTACATGGAATGAAGCCAGTAACCTACATGTTTGGTAAAAGGAAAATTTGCTTTTCAGCTCATTAAAGTAATTCAGTTTGGATCTACACCAGAATTAGTCTGATCAAAATTTAGGCTGACATACTTAGTTGTCAAGGGTATTGTACGTTTGGGGACAGGCTATTACAATGCAAAAACAACACAACAAGTACCATTTAGTTTACTTGGCGTTTTACCAGTTGTTAGCATCAATTTCCATGCAGCAGAGGCCAGTAGAAATTGCTGATGCAAGAAGTGATAATTTTCTTGATGTGAGATGAATAGGACATTTTAAATTTAGTACTAAAGTAGAGAATAATTTAGTCTCTGTTATAGAAGAAAATGCTAAAACAAAAAAAAACAGTTAATGCAGAATTAACTTGTCAGAGCTGTAACTGCCTATGAATCATGAAAAGAGAATATAATCAATTAATATCAATTAATATTATATGTCATGAGTAACTGAAACAAAGGAGGAAATAACATTGCTGCAAATGCCTGTGGCAACCTTCCAAAATAGTCCTCTTCCCTTCTGGTGTCTTTGCCCAGGTATGTTTTACATTTTTCTTCTTAATTTAATAGTGCTTATCCTGAATTTGGAAGTCACAATTCAAATACACCCGTTGCCTGAGTTGTTTGTTGGTTTATCTCTAAGTTTCTCTATCCAAAGCTGAAGTCATCGGGACCAAAAGATAGCTTCTGCAGGGAGATGTTGTGTTGTTCCCATCTCATTTAACCATCATCTTGTCTTGCCCTGGCACCAGAGCTCTACTTTACACATATTTCATTTCTCACTTTAAACCATTCATCTCTAACCCTCCACAGTGTGTCCTCTTAATTTAATTTTGTTGCTAATGCATGTGAGAGATCGTGTGAGTTTCTATTTCCTACGCTGATATTTCTGGCCCTGCTGAGCTCCTTTCCCATTAATGACAGCTCATGGGCAGAGTAACAGCAAGATCCCCACCAAACAGAACAGAAGTCAGCCTGTGCTCTACAGTCTGCATCTTCTCCTGATTGCAGGCACTCTGCGAAACTCAGCCATGCTGTGGGTCTTGCCTTTTCACTGCCAAGAACCTGCTCTTTTCTCCCTAACTCTCAAAGCTCAAAGCTTTTTCTCAATAATAACTCTTCCTTCCTGAAATACTGCCATACAACCATTCTTGTTCAAACTACAGTGTCAGCTTAGGGGTGCAGTGATTACAACCTTTACTGGTTTTTAAATCCTATACATCCTGTATAATATTAAATCATCCATACTAATCTAAATGCAGTTTACAGAGCTGTACATACACAAACTGCACACAGAGCATGAAACCAGGAATTTTTATGCAAATAATCTGTAAATAACAACTCTGCAATTATTTTCTAGCTCTTGTGTGGCAAGAAGGTGTATTTGTCTTCATTTTGTGAGTCTCCTGGATTGTCTTCAAACCTCATTTGTTAGCCTATTAAGTTTTTCTGCTTATGTAACAATTTTCACTCCTGGGTTGCATTCCTGTTGGCCAGGTGCCAGGTTAATAATTTAACCCTTTTAATCTTTTCTCTCAGCCATGCCTTTTATTTTGAGGAGTGAAGAACGTGCAGTTTTAACATCAAACACTTATTTATTTAATTAATTTCCAGGCAGAAGGATCAATGCAATAGTCAAGATCATCTGGTATGTGTTTGCAAGATCCAGCTATTCCACCTTGGAACTCATCCAGTCAAAGAAACCTGACCTATGAAATTTCAGGGTATAAACCAGGCAAAGCAGTCTGACATCAGATGGCAATGTATACTTTTCATTATTTCACTAGCAGTTGCAGCTGCTTCTGAAGGTACGTGAAAGGATCTTTTAGCAGAGTTCCTTCCCCAAAGTCTCACTGCTCAAAAAAAAATAGTAAAAAGAAAGCAGATGACAGACTATTTCAGACTTCTGTATAAAAGGGAAAGGTTGCTCTGGTGATCTACTATTTAAGACTGAATTCTTCAGCTACTTGCCACAGGTCAGATAAACTCTCTGTGCCTCAGTTTCCCCATCTGGAATAACACTACATACCTTTCTCACTAGGGAACTGTGCACTTTAATTAATCAACAATTGTAGATTGCTATATAGAGCAGAGCAAACAATCTGGAGTGAACAGTTTATTCAATGAATTTAGCCTGCTTGCAGAAAATCCTCGAGCAGATGGTAGTGTTATCAACTACAGAGGAAAAAAGTAAAAATCACCGCAGTCTGAATATTTCTGCTTTGTTTTATATCACTTACAGGATCTACAGCCCCAGGGAAATATTTCTCAAGGATGAGGAACCCTTTCTTTACAGCAGTCTAAGAACTGCCTTCAAAACCCCAACGCTCATGGGAGCACCAGAGCTCCCTCTGCATGATTCCCAAGGAGGTAGGTGGAGGGGCCTTCCATTTGCAGTTTGACTGATTGAAGACCATGGGGGATTTTCCACACTTCAGGGAAGATTTTACCATACCCAGAAAGCCTTTTTAACCATCTTGTCTTGGCTAAAGGCTTCTGATAACTGAATAGCCTTTCTTTGACATCAGGAACTGAAACATATATTTTCAAGGGTAACAGAAAGATAGCCAATCCAGAATGTTTTTTACTTTGAAATACTAAAAAATTCTATCTAGCATGCAATTTAACTGTGATGTACCACATAAATTCACTGCTTGCTATTCAAGAGGAAAGTTGCTTTGTTGTCATAGAATTTAACTTATTTCAAAGCACTGTGCCTCATTTTATTTTGCTTTATTTTTTCATTTGTATTCTCCTGAAGACTAACTTAAGGTTTATATGAATTTTTCAGAAAGATATTTTATAAAATAAGATGTTGTGCTAGTCACTGCATAGCAGCCAACACATCAAAATAATGACTGTATACTAGATTATATGCATTATATCTTGAACTGCAATTAATAGCCTTGCAAGGGCCCAATAACATAGTATTTGACAGCTAATGCTTAGGATGATGATGTGGACTGTTACAAACAAGCATTCAACCTTTGCTCTGACACAGAAAGTAGACAAGATGTTAGCTTCCAGCTAGATGATATAAAGGATTTTGCTGCTGAGTTAGAACTTCAATGGGCTTTAGTTTCTTAAGTCTGAAACTGGATTACCTTTCTCTACCTTTATTTCTTCCGTCTACACTGAACCGTCTAGCCCTAGAAGTGCCTAAACCCCACAGAAGTCCTTATCCTTGACATAGGAAGCCTGGGCCACCACTGCCTTTGGGTCCTGCTTCTCCTTCAGCAACAAGGAACTCTGAATGTCTGATCTCAGATCTTTCATTAAAGTAAGTCCTGAGCCTCTCTGTGTGTCAGCTCCTGAGAGTAAATGTAGATATTTCCTCTCTTTTCAGGCTTGTTGTGAAGTTACGCTAGAGATTATGACATGCTCAGGGCCTATGGTGATACACCGTATATTGAGACATACTTGAGATTAAAACTGAATATTTCTAATCAAATGACAAAGCAAACGTGCTTATTTGAGTTGCAGATGGGAGAAAGAGTTAGTTAAAGACACATCCATAAAGACTTGGAAATGTATTTTGACCTGAAGTTCTTCCTCACAAGCCATCTGCAAAGGAAAAGTTAATTAGTAATAAACATAATTAGCAATGATGAGTGAAACTAAACGTATGTTTTGTTTCACAGATTGCTTGAAAAAAAGGCCTCATGGCCAAACACCATTGGTAAGATTAGCATTGTCAGTGTTTATCTTAAGAAAGCTTGATGAAGGCAAATATGGCTGTCTTTTCTGGTCAATGCAACACATCTTACTGATTGATAGCTTTGTTTCATGCAAGTACAAAATACAATCTGATAAAAAAACCAAGGAGATGTGGCCTTCAGGAAGTGACTTTGAAAAACAAAAGAGAAAGGATGGGGGAGTAATCCCGTACCTTGTTTCACTGCTGTTCCTCCAAGCGTCATGAAATGTACGAGTTACTGCACCCAAAATTACCAGCTACTGTATGAATTCATACCTCATTAACAACAGAAAGCGTCATTCTTGGGCTCAGCAGAGCCACTGTTTGGGAAAGCAAACTCTGGGAGTAGCCAGGTATAGAGTTTTCTGCTTTCACTGCATACTTGAAGTAAAGCCAGTCAGCACTTGACTTGGGTTGTTAAACTCAGCATGGAAAGGTGGAAAAAAACTTCCCAGGGAAGCTAACCCATGCTATCATCTCTCTGACCAGTCCAAACTTCTCTTTTTTAGGCTCTAAAATGTGTCTGGATCCGTCTCTTAAAACTCCTGATGAAGTGCATTTGTTTAGTCTAATTAAAGCAAAATGCAACCTTTTTTCTTCATTGATTTTGGAAAGATTTAGCTTAACAGCTTTGTCTCTAGAAAGAAACATTAGGACATCTTTGGTTTTCTGTGTAGTCATACTAGACAAAGTAAAAGTTAACTTCTCGTAACCAGAGTCAACCACCTCCAAGAAACAGACTGCCATTCATTTTACTATTCCATACACCGCAGTACTGTTTTACAATGCTCTGACAGCTTCAAATCAAGCTATTAAAATAATGCCAATGTATTTTGAAACTGCTCATAGTTACGTGGGTTTTGTTGAATTAAATTGTTTGTATTAAATGTTATTTCAAAAAATCATTATGAACTTCTGCGAAAAGCTCCTTGTAGGCTTTGAAAGTAAAAACACCTGAGTAGCTTTAGAAAAGAGGGCTGGTTTTATACTAAACCTGCAATTTTCAGCATTTTCCCTTTCACACTGCTGGCAACGGTGGCAAATATAATGGACACAGAGGTGGAAGCTGATTTTACAGGAAACCCTGCACAATACCCATTTGTTAGTTCCTGTCCGTGAGAAACAGAGAAAACAATCTTTGATCAGGCCTTCCAGCATGACCCATAATAGATGAAGCTCTGCTTTCCTGAAGGAAAAGTCATGACACTATCCTGAAGCTGACAACAGTCATCAACGAGATTCTTCAGCAAGGTGCAGTTATTTTTTTTTCCTTCTCTCTCAGCCTCTCTTTTTATCCCTGTTTTTCACCATAGAAGTTGACAAGATGTAACTTTCATCTTTATTCAGTCTTAGACCATTTTATTTGCATTTTAAGACACTCAGAGAAAAAAAATGTTCTGTATCACAATGGGAAAAGCTAAAAAAACCCAAAGGTAATGGGGCCACGCATCTGCTGATGAAATGGACATTTCTTCAATTGCTAAATATACAAATACCAAATAGGCAATGACTCTTCATACATCTTAATTAAGATAATTATTCCATGGATTCCAGATGTTTTAAAAAAAAAAGACTCCAGGCAAAATTCTGGTTTTGGTAACATTAGAATAACTTTAAAACTTTGTTTAAATCAGTGCTTTAGTCATATTTACATAATTAAATTCAAGTGCAGAAACCCGGCTGTCATTCTTTGACAGCATATGTCATGTTAGATAAGCTGGACATAGCTATAGAATGTTTGCCATGTTAGACATATAGCTGAGGAAAGTCTTAAATTTATGATTTTCTAACAACTTTTTCTGGTTGATTCTATTTTAAAAGGAACCTAAGCTTTATTAAGGGAACAGTTAATGTTAATTTAGTTATAATTTAAGGTCTGGAGAAAAGAGGATATGATGAAGATGGTGAAGAACTAGACAGTGTGAGCTAATGTGATGAGTATTTATATGTCAAAACCCAATTTCCCCAAAACACCTTTTAGTCCTTAGCCAGTTTAGAAAACAAAAGAGCTAGTACATTGACATGGCTAATTGTGGTGTGGTTGCCATAGCTGAACTAGCTTTGGTGATGGAAGAAGTCTAAGTCAGAGTTGACTAATCTACCACAGCATCACTGACAACACTTCAAGGATCATGTGGTACCATGCCTTGACTTTCAGAGGCAGCCACCTCTGCTCCACATGACAGATTCATTTCCTCAATGAATTTGTCTTCTGCTTGCTGTATAGAGTATTTCTATGGTGTGGAGATGTGTCATTTCTTATACTTGAGTCAAAGCCTAAATGGCAGTGGTTGCAAGCACTGGATACTTCTGGAATATAGGCTGTTTCCTCAGGGATTTTCTCACCACTGTGTGATGTCTTCTGCTTCACGTAGACCAAAGCTTGGATGCATATCTTCTTCCATTATTACCTTGTCCTCCTTCTCTCTCTGTAGATAGTTATTTTTTTATTCATCTGTTGACCTGTGCATTGACCATATGATAGACTGCACAGTCTCAGAAAAGCCTTTGTCTTGCTCACCCATATAAAGGCCTTGCAACTGAGCACTGTTCTGGAGCCCAGCAGTCCTTGGAAGCTTCTGCAATGAATGTAATAAAGCTACTTTGATTTTCTTCAGAAAGATATTGAAAGTTAACATGGACG
Organism: Buteo buteo; assembly: GCF_964188355.1. Taxonomy (NCBI): domain Eukaryota; kingdom Metazoa; phylum Chordata; class Aves; order Accipitriformes; family Accipitridae; genus Buteo; species Buteo buteo. The sequence goes on along the minus strand of NC_134182.1, from coordinate 2,932,907 downwards.
AAAAAATGCATAGCAATTGCATAAAAATCCACATTCTCAGGGTAAGACTTCAGTATAGTTGATTTTTAGCAATAAGGTACATACAAGACGTCTTAGCCACTGTAAATTCCTATTAAAACAGCTGAAATACATTGGGTCTAATTTTGTCACCAGTTTGGTTTTGTAAGAAGTCTTGAAATAATTTAGACTATACACAGAAAAATAAAAACTCTTCATATAGAGGTCCCCCGTTTAATGTCTTTAAACTTAGCACTAAACTTACACTTATGGGACCAAAAAACGTTATTTCTTGTGGAGGATTTTCAGAAGGACAGTCCAAGAGGTCTGTGTTGTATGTATCTGAGAGCCTGGAGACACAACAGGAGATCAAAGCAAGTAGTAAATAACAGATGAAAATCTCTGCTGTCCTCACAACCTATAAATTCCAGGCAAAAGTCTATTAAAAATGACGAGTGCAGTTCAGTGCATACTGCGCTGTGATCCTAAACATTCCTGGTAGGGCTGCATAGTTTTACTAGTATAATACATTACAGGTTAGGCCATATTATGTTCAGAAGATATGTTACATATTTTGTTTTCCTTTTGGACATTTTTCTATTAGTTTATATTCCTGTTTGGAGAACCTTCTGAATGACAAAATAAAGTAGGTTGCACTGCTTTCAAGGGCCAGCTTGACTTATACACCCTTGCTGTTTTATGCTGCCCTGGAGATGAAAAGCAGCCTTTAGGCTGGCATTGGACAATCAGTCTGGTGTAGTGGAGTCGTGCAAAATATGTATATAAGCTGTATCTAAATGAAAGCTCATATAGGTATATTACATCATCATGTAATCCAGTGTTAAATTTTACCAAAGCTTCATATGGAATTAAATATATAGAGATCCACTGATGTCAGTCTGCCATGCTAATTTACTCCACTTAAAACTGTATTTCTAAGTTTGAGCTTTCAAGCAACCTTACATGACTGCCGGTGCATCAGCTTCAGCGGAGTGATACTTATTTTATACTGAATGAACTGAAAAAACAGGAATCTGAGACATCGTAGAGAGAGTGCCTTCTTCACTGAGCCTCAAATCAAAATGTAACTAATTTTAACCTCTGTGTTTCTATGCAAACTTTTATTACAGATTTTCTTTTCTGGTTTCTAGGGGCCTGGTTCTGGAATAGCTCCTAACCCGTTATTCCAAAAGCAGCAGCATCTGCATGCCTTTGTTGCCAGAATCTTCTCCCCAGATTTCATTAAAATCAGTTGCGCAATTTCTTTTCAGCATTCACAGCTCCATTGTGACATTTATTTAATGGATTGTGGATATTTCTATATAATTTCTAAAACCTGTGTTCCTTACTATAACTTCCTATCCATCCGCTGAGAAATCCTGTGGCACCTCTGTGTAAGGCTTCTTGTGTATTGTATATTCTTGAAAAAATAGGACTTGGTATTCATACGGTCTTTGTGGCATTACAGATAAATGGAAATCTGTGAAATCACAACTGGAACAAAGCAAGCACAAATTATAACAGCGTTAACACGATCTGCAGCGTTTATCGAAATGGTACCCAAAAAAGGCCTGCACAGAAATCAGATCGGGTTACAAAGCAGGAAACTCAGGCAGTAAGAAAAATTTACAATGGTGGAGACCCCAGAGAGCACACTAAACTCACAGTATAGTTAATCAAGAGAAGAATAAGGAAGTACTGGAAATATTTCCAAAAAAAGCAAGTCTCTCTGCTGTGGTTGATGCGCTTGGAAACACAAAATAATTTATATAGTGTTTAGGTAAGTGATCAAATTTTATGATTATTTCTGTTCCAAATTTTCCTTCATTTAGAAATTTACTTATATCAGCAAGATGCTGTTGAGCTTATTTTAAAAAAAGTTACTATTATTTTATATTGAAAATGATACTATAGTAGGCCATAGCATCCCAAACTCAGGCCCTTTTCTGCAGAAACTCCTAGAGTAATCCCTAGGTTCTGAGTGGCTATGAATCCATTGAAATGGTTTCTTCTTGGGAACATAAAACACTTGCAAATGCAAAATAGTATTGTCTACAAAATTGCAGGGATATTTTTAAATTTCAACATGTACCTAAACTATGCTAGATTTGGGTATAGAACAGCTTACTTGACACATATTTGCATATGCAAGAATTGGAAATGGAACTTAGCAAATGAACTTGGCAACTGAACTTTGCAAAATATTTGCTTGCAGCATCGAAGTCATCTTTTGCTTTCACTTTGATTTTTACCTTTTCAAATAATATAGAATATTCTCCTTTCAAGTGAGTATTATTAAAGCTACTTAAAACACATCTCTGCGGGTTTCTTCTGCATGCCTCTAACATTTCATAGATAGATAAATAAGAACAAAGAAGGTACATTTTTCAAAGCTTGTTCTATGATGAGATTGTCTGTCACGTGACAAGACATTTAGTACTTTTATGTTAAATGTAGTTTTGTCTGGATTAGTATAATTTTATGAATCATGACTTGTTTTGGTTTCTTTAAATTTAAAAAAAAATGAATAAAACATTTTGCACAGTGTTTTTGGAAGACATCGATCTATTTCAGAGCCTGATGTCATATATTTGGAGGTTTTAATAGTTAAAATGTTCATTCTGAAAAATGGAGTGATTAAAAATTTATGAATTGGGTTTAAAATATAAACCTGTGAAGACCCTTCTCTACAAAATGTTCTTAGTAACTTTTAATTGCAGAAGCAATTTCCTTTTTTTCTTACTCATATATTTGTAAACATTTAGTGTGAAGACAACTAAAGGTGCTGTGAAGGGAGATGGGAAATAACAGCCAGCCAGTAATTTTCTCATGATGAGTTTTGGAAACAAGAGCATAAAAGCCCATAGTTGTAATTGTGATCCATGAAGGGTTATTGTTGTGGGAAACTATTCACCCTGAAAGTCTCTCACAGCTTCAGGCATGCATTCTGCAAGAAACAAGCTAACAGAAGACCTTTAAAGCATGAATAAAACTGGTAGGGAAAAAATGTTTATCAGCAATCCATGATATTTACTTTGTCCTGAGATTTGAAGGTAAAGGAGCTATTGTTCAAACAATGCCCAGAATTTTTTTTTTGCAATTTCTGTTCTGCTCAGTTTGATAAACAACATTTCCTAGTCCTCAGTGCAGCAAAAGCTCAGCTTCTCAAGATAGGTAATCAGGCTCAGTTTCAGTAACATAAAATGCTGGATTTTTATCTTTAATTAAAAGGAGGTAACAGAATATATCCTGACAGATTTCAGTGTGCTTATCAGCAAAAAACAAAAGTATATCTATATTGCTAACAGGCAACTGGCATGAGGATTGTTGATTTAGCGCTGTCAAGGAGTTTCCGCTAGCATTATGTTTTCTATAAGCAAGTTTCTTATTTAAAGAGGCATCAGGGAAAGAACAGCTCATTCCTGAAGGAAAGTAGGACTTTGCATTCTGTCTCACTAGGGCTGCTTGAGGAGGATGCCAGCCTGCCCTCTTCCATAACTTCAAAGAGGAGAAAGTCTATTACAGACTAAAGAACTGCCTAAACCAAGCAAGTTTAGAGTTTTCTCAGATGTCTCTGTCCTACATGAGAAGATTAACACAGTGCAAATATGTTCTTTCTTCATAAATAGTGTCTTTCAAGTACTCAGTTCAATTTAAACTTTGATTGTTTCATTTTGCTTCTGCTGCTTTAACTCAAAAGATAAACACAGTCATGCAGTACCCAAACAAGTGTCAAGCCATACTGAAGAGTGTGTTGAGAGCTGCACTCAGAATATCATTAAAAACTCACTGCTTTACAAATTGCTTCCGTTTATCTTCTGAGAAAAGTAGTATCTGTAATAGGAAAGTGGTATGGAAACCAATGTGAGCAGAATTGTATTTTCATTATTATCTGATATAAATATGCTCTCACAGTATCAACAGTTTCCCTCTGTATTTAGCCCCATCAATTTTATATTACTAGGGTTTGTATGGGTGTTATTTGCAAATAGGCATGTGTATAGGCATGTAAGTTTTCCTCCCTTTGCTAACCATGCCTATACACCTGAAAATAATGTCTGTGGAAAGACAGTGACTATTTAGACTCATGGCTGTGCTTAAAAAATTGCAGGAATCTCAAAGTTCCCCAAAATCCCCATCTGCCGAGACTTTGCAGCAAATACACACCAAGATATTTTCAGTCATTTATAAAGAGACATGTAGAAGGGCCATGGTACATTGCAAAGATCAGTAGAGTGCACTGAGAATATATGAAGAATGGAAAACACCCATGGGAAGTAACAGAACTCTTAAATGTAGATAAAGGAGAGGTCTGTTAATTTTTTTGTTGGGCAGGAGTCAGTGTATGTTATAAATGTGATGCTAGAAATGGCAGAATTAACACCAAAATCGTGTCTCAAATTGTTTCAATTTTGCAAGCTGCTTTTTGTTGCTGTTTTCTGACCTTTCTTGCTAAATACTAATACGTGTCCCCGAGTTTCTCGCTCTGATCAGCATGCACTTAAAACTGTTACCTAATGTATTATTTCTCTCATCAATATTAAACAAATCCTGTGTTGTCTGTGGCTTCTGTGCCAGTTCCCAGGGGAGCAGTTAAGCCAACAGCAGCTCTGCTGCACTTCAGTCACAAGGAGCTGTAGCAGAAGCATGATCTGCCTCGTTGGTTAGCACCATCCTTCCCACACTTCTCCTCGTGAGGAATTCCACTTTGCTTCCAGCTGCAGGTTAGCCTGGAAAGTCAGTGCAAGGCCTTTAAAAGGGGAGCAAATAAATAATAAAAGAGGTTACAATTCTGCTCCCACCTGCCACGGCTCTGGCGTAGGTAAAAAACAGTACAAATTTCATGCTAGTAGAGGCAGATGATGGCCACATCCCTTGCAGAGAATCACAGTGAGCACTCACAGAGAAGGAATCTGAAGAAGACTCTTCCCAACCTGTCTGTAACATCTCAGCCAGCTCTGATATAGGTTTGGTTTAAAACTGAGATATGTTGGCAGTATGGACTGAAACACGTCTGGTACTTCCCAAGCATAATACTCGAAGACTTGTGTTCCTGGTTTTCCCATTTTCATACCTTTAAACAAGCTTCACACTCACCAAATAAATAAATAAGTTGAAATATCCCCTAAGAAGTCTCTTTTAGAGATTGAGAGACAGAAGCACTAATGTTTTGGTAAGCAGTAAATGAAATGAATGTACACCTGATTACTAAAAGCACACTGGGAAATTGAAACGAGTGATCTGCACAGAAGTGAGAGACTGATGATACTAAAAGCTAAATTGGAGGAAGATTAAGCAGTTTGTGTATCAGTGAGCACTGAATATCTGAAAGCATGCATAGAAATCAGGACAGCAGAGTGAAGTGGTGTAAGGGAGTCAGCAATATGGCCAGCAAAGGCAGCTTAAGGGCTAAATTCTGGCATTATCTCTAGACACGCATAGTAAATGGGTGCTGGCTTCCCATCCATGACAAAAGGGAAAGTGTCTCTGTGAGGTCCAGTGAGGATATTTATGAGTAACATTTATAGTTTGCTCATTAGATCGGTTGGGAAGGGATTCTGTCCCTTACTGGCATTGGCATTTACGTGAGCCACACGAATTAATCAGCTCAACGGCTAGGGATGCCAATTAACTTTTGGACCAAACCCTGACGAAGTCCACACCACATCCACTGAAGTAAGTGCCAAAATTCCCGTTGATTTCAGTGGTGACAGGTGTTTCTCATAGCAGGCATCTCTGTGCTGCAAAGGGATCGTGCTGGACTGCCTGCACCGAGGAAAATATCTCCTTATGTCCTCCGTTCCCTTCGCATGGATGTGGGAGAGCTTCATCCATTCACTTGATTAATAAAGGAGGGTACGCAGTATAGACTCCAAAAAATGAAGCCAGATAATGAAAGATGTTACATGGATAAGTGAGAAAGACTCCAGAGCTCAGTAGGACCTGTGTCCTGTATTCAACAGAAAATACGGTGAAATAAATGACACCAAATATTTCCTGAGGAAAGCGGGATAAAGCAGGCATCTGTCTTGTGGGGGAGTTGTATGATATGGTAGGCCACGCCAAAACTGATAATGAGGTGTAGAGAAGTTACAAAACAGAGAAGCTCCTGGTCTTGATGTCCTGTAACCCAGAACTTTGCAATAAAAGACAGTTCCTCATCAGGCTCTGAGTTAATAATATACTTCAGTTGCATCTCTTCTCGTCTGCCATAGAAAAAAAATTGGTGGCAATATGTCAGAAAGTGTCAGTAATGATGCAACTCGAAGGTGATAGCAAGGACGCATGTGCTGGGGTAGATGAATGTCCACAACACTGGAATAAATACCTCCTCTAACAAACGAGCTCCTGAGACCTGTTGCTATAGAAAAACTTTCAGAAATTGGAGGGCAGAGCAACATCCACTGTTTATCTAATTATAGCTGGCAAGTGAAGGGACACAGGGGCTATGGTAAAGAATATCTAGGAACTTCTGTCCATGTCATACAATGGACAGAACTGTGAGTAGATGTTGGAGAGTCTAAATAGCAAAGTCCTCATCTTCCTACCCCTTACCCTTACAAAAGAGAGGAAGAGAGAAGGAAAAAAGGGAGGAAGGGGGGACAGAGAGAGAGGGAGGGTGGGTGGGAGGAAGGAAGGAAGGAAACTCATCTCCTCACTATACTAACAGTGAGAAATACCGGGCACACGCTGTTACATCGCTGTCTACAGTCGCTTTCTCCTACCTCTCCGGTTGCTCCCTCCGCTCTCCCATCCCGCTCAGCCTGTGCAGAGCTCTTCACCCCTTACTGAGCACCCTCAGCCTGGGGGCCTGCCCTGCTCCCTCCCCTCCGGGCAGGGTGGCTTTTAGCCGTGGGAAGCTATCTGACATCCTCTCCGTTCTTCCCTCACGGGTATCGCCAGTTTTGCTTGTTAAATCCCACTGTGAACCCATCATTTTTCCATGTAGGTTGTGATAACTGCCTCCACAATGCTTTTTTTGTGAAATCATCTAGGAAGGGTGCTGTATAGAAATAAATCGTATGGTACCGGTAGCTCAGTGTCATGGAGACTGCAGAGTAATGAATTGGAGAAAACAGAGGAAGCACTTGAATTCTTTCAGGCTTGTCCAAGTTCTTAATAATGTTTGAAAGGGCCACCAACAAAACTAATAAAAATGTTTTCTCACTTAGGTACAACTTTGAGCTGATTGGGGTTAATCAGCAGAGAAAAGAGCTTGCGTTATTCTGTAACATAGTAGCAGAAGTGCTGGCAAAATAATGAATGGAATTTTAAAAAGGAAAATTGTTTGATAAAAAAGTTCTTCACTTTGAAATTTATATAACACCACAATTATCTGGTGACTTCAAATTATTTTTTTTCCTATTTTTGATACTAAAAACTTCTTCAGAATGTACCCTTTCCTTACAATAGCTTCAAATACATTGACTTTTTCCAATGAAAGGCAATTTTATTCTGGAAAAAAAAAGAAAGCAGGTATTATTCTAGAGAGATGTAAAGAACTTACAGCAATAGGAAGAACAGCAAAGATCAAGAGAATATAATGGTACTGACTTGTATAGCTAATGTGAATAAAAATAAGGAACAGACAATAGAAAAATCAAGGCAATATGGATATTTATTAATTGTTAGCATTAGGAAATGAGAATAACTTTGTTTATGTCAACCACTGTAGTAAGGAGAAGGAAAACAAAGGAATATTCTGTAGTTACAAAATATTGAAGCTGACCTTTCAAAGTATCCCAGGAAGAGACAAGCAAAGGACCCTATCCTCTTTCTTTGCCATTAAGGATGTGAAGCTCCTAAAATTTAATTCACATTTTGTCTGATTTGTATTCTGGAATAGGTCTTAATCAGATGAAGCTGTTCTGCTTTGTACGAGAGCTGAGAAGAGGTGCTGGGTGTCCCTGGTGGATGCTCAAACTACAGAATCATTTTCATTTTCTGTCTGACTCTCTAAATATTTGAACAACTCGAGCGAGAATAACAGAGGGATAAACCCCAGAATACTAATTGTCTTTGGGTATTCATTGCAATTGGGCAATTCTTTGGGCTTTCATTTAGGAAGTATGAGACCTGGGTGTTTAAGTCATCAGTCATTAGGCAAGGGGAGAAAGGAAGCTGGCTTCCCTACTAGGAAACTTTATCTGTCTTCAGGCTCATGAGAGTCTGAAGACCCAAGGTGGTACCTAAATGTTGGATTTACTGAATTTAACCTAACAAAGCATTCAGGAGTAGCCAAACTGCAAGATAGGACACCCTGCTCACGATAAAAAAATTAAATCGTATGTGGAAGCTGGTATTTATGAAGGAACATACATATGTCCTGTATATTCTCACACACACACAATATGAAAATATGCCCGTCTGAAGGCAAAGGTAGCAGTAGAGAACTTTTCCTTAGTCACACTATTTAAGTACACACTTATTCAGAAAATTAAGGCCATATATATAGCTGTAAAGACTACAATTATATAAAGGAGAAAAAAAAGCTGTACTGATTTCAGGGGAAGGAAGGGTGAATTTTAAGGTGCTAAAATATTAAAAGTCATGATTTGGCATTATTCTGGACAGTCTTACAATTCTTTTCCAGACTAATTCAGGGAATCATTTTTTGAAGACAGAAGCTGCAGCACAGTCTCAAGTTCTTGCAGTGGTGTTCAATGTAGGTGAGTTGCTCTGTTCACATTCTTACCCAGCCAAAAAACTGCTTGAAGTTTTCATAATTTTATTATTAATCTTTTGCATTCGCAGCTTTTCTTAATGCTTCAGCTTCTGAGGCCATTATAAGAAAGCATGGCTTTCATAAAGCAGTGTGTGTTTTCTACCTTTGATGAAAAGAAATGAAAATTTGACCAAGGAGTATATCAGAACAAGAAATTAGAGGGATTCTTTTTTTTTTCAGCTGTTATATTTAGTGGCTTCAAGTAATGGCTTTTGAATGCAAGGTAGTAGTACCATAAGGAAGAGAAGCATCACATAGACAATCCAAAAAGTTCTGAGGCAGATCACATGGGCCAAATTCAATTCAAACTCAATTTAAATTCTTTTAAGCCGAAGCAATCCTACAGACGTTTGGTGTTCATCATGTGGCTATTTTTGTTGACATCTCACTTTTTACTCTCTGATCTCAGCCCTTCTCATCCTGGTCAGCTTAGCCATTACATTGTTTCACATCCTTGGTTCTAGTAAAAAAATAGTTGATAGAGCACTGCTGAAGACGGAGTTAATTCAGTCCTAACAAGCTAGAAAAAAGGTTTGAGTACTTATTCTGGTTACACAGTAATTCAGAGATCTTCCCTGCGTTCCCAGTGTGCAAACTTTCTGCTGATAGAGCTTTAGGCAGCTGATGCAGGTACTTTATCATCCGAGCGCTCTGAGATTTGAACACCTGGTGGGTCCCAGTGCAGCACTGAACATCGCCTGCAGCAGCCGGCTTCTGTCAGAGGCTCCGACTCCCTGCCAGCGACCAGATTTCCTCTGCTCTCCTTCCATCAGCCACAGGACTTCCCGGCTGGAACCTAGCACACTTCCAAGCAGTAACAGAAGAGCAGTGGGAGATCATTTCATCGACTACTGAGCGGATATCAGGATGATCCAGCGGATGTTCTGGACTCCCAAGTGAAATATAGAGTCAGTGTAAGAAAATACTAACCACACAAAACGCTTTATGGGAATCGTAGCCTTGGCAATGAGAGTTTAGGATGCAACCTTCTCTATTCCATTTTACATTGCATGTGTACAGCAAATATTGCCCTTTAAAAAATGTATTTCTATTGAGGCTGAGAAGATTTTATCTTGCATCTTATTGTGGGATAAGAATGAAAAGGGATCACACATGGTTGTAAGGGATTTTCTGCTGAACATTGTATATTGCTGTCCTGCTGAATATTGTGTGTTCTGTATTACAGTCAAATCAGTGGTGCCCAACAGAAGTTTTGTTTCAGGATGATGTTCCTTTGAACTGAAGAAAACAGAGACTTAGTAGTTTTAAAACAGAAAGTGAGAGATCTTCAGATGGTATACTTACAACTTATATATCAAAGTAGCTGAACAAAACAAGAAGGACCATATTTTGCTATCTCCCTTCAAATGCAATGGTCAAAAAGATGTACTGAATGGGAAGGCTTGACTCAGAGTAGTGAGACAGACAAGTGCATTACAGGACTTTTCCTTGTTCTGTAAAAGCCATCACCCCAGCCACAGCTGGGGCATTATCAGCAGAATTCTTATTAACAGCTGGATTGGCATTAAATTCATTATTTCATTTAGGCTACTCTAGTATGACCTACTCACATAATCAAAGATCTGCATGATCACTTCATTCATCTGTCTACTTGTTTCTCATCCAACTTTGACTGAAATCTGCTAGAACCACATTGATTGCAATGGCAGTTGATATTGCAGAGGTTTATAAAAAGACAAGGAGATACATATAAAAAAACCAGCTAAACTCCAGAATTTCATACACCAGGGTAGCCTTCCTAAGCTTCACTGCAGAAGCTGCTGGACTTACATGCATTCTTGCAATAAACAGCGACCCTGCAATGCTTCTGTAAATCATGCCATCATCCTGCCTGAAGAATTTAAATCACTTAAAGCACAAAAACCAAGGGAACTGTTGCCGTGCTATAAATCCGTAGCTTCACATTTAGAAAAGAGATTAGTGTGTCACAACAATCCCCAGTTGGAATGTGATTTTTTTAAATACTTCTAACTTTGTATGTATGGGGGAAAGACAGGAGGAAAGTCAAAGGGTTTAAATCACAAGGAAAATAAGATCAAAGCACATTTAACATTAGTAACTACAACCCAAAAATGGCTGCTTGTACATCTCTAGAACCAAATGATAACTTCCACAGTGTAATGACATCCAGAGCAGATATTAATCTGGAGAAGAAGCCAGATGGGTACGCAGTGAAGGCTGACAAAGGTGCCTCAAACAGCTCAGCAAATAAAGAGTTCCAGGTAAGGAGATTCTTCCTTTGTTTAATGAAGGGAAGATGGAATTACTTTTAGTTCTCTCACTCTATTGTACAGAATTTTAAAAAAAGAAAATAGCCATGGGCTGCATTCCATTGTCAGTTAATCACAAACTTTAGTTACCCTAGATTTATTAACTCATATTAAATCCCATTTTTCATTCATCTATTCCTCTGTAATACCAGCAGATATATTACGGCATGCCTGTAACTAAGTCGTGTGCCTACTTTGACATCAGGCTATGCTAAGTGCGTGCAGTATTGTACAGAGGCCTGTTCAAGCTGTACGCTCTTTTTTCCTGGAAAAATACTCATGCAAAATCTTGTCTAAGTATTCCCTATATTTAGAATATATATTATATTCCCATCCACTTTTCACAGAGAAGTTTCCAATGCTACTAGGTGAAGAGCCATGGACTGTCCCTTTGAACCTCTTTCATGCACATTAGTGTATCATCAGTGACAAGATATTGAAGGACTACCAGCTGGAAGAATGAGACTTTGCTCAAGGTAGGCTTTCCTTTAACATGTTTGCATGAGATGTGCACAACGAGTGGGAATGCAAGTCATTATTTTTTGCTTATTTTATTTCAGTCTTATCAAACGTCTAAGAGTAACCCAGTCATCAGTCTCATAACTGAGATATTTTTAGTATTATACAAAAAATATTTAGTTATACAAAAAATATTTAGCATTTCAGTTTTCCAGGATTGCAAAAAGTGCCATCAACTTGATGGGGTATTACTCTGCCAGATAATGTTTGCTTTTAACTTGCATGCCCACATTTTTTTTTCAGGGAAGAGACAAGTAAAATGAATATAAATCAAGTCATGGTGAGAGACAATCCATTTATTGGAACTTAACCAAAAATCTCATCACAGATATGAATTTTAGGAAAAAACACTTGTTATTTCAGAATTTATCTTGCAAAGATCAAAGAACTTCACTAAATAATACTGAAAAATTATTTTTCATATCATCTTTAAGTTTTATGATACAGTACTTATAAATACCTAAACCGTTTTTAACAGATTAATAATGATGATGATACAATGCTTGTCACAAAAATTTTAACAAAATTTCTTCCAGTAATATATTTTTAGTCAAATGAATTAATGTTTTCAACGTCATGCCTTTCCCACCATCTTTAGGGGTATGAGATTACACTAAAAATAATGTTGATAGATGTTGTTAGAGACATCAGACAATTTTGTACAACTTGTGGCGTTAGTTAATGTTTGACAACTTTTAACCCAAACAGTTTATCTGCTGGTGGTACTCAGGTATACATGAACAGGATTCTCTGCAGAAAACACACTGTAATTCAAATCCTTATTTTAGGTTGTCACAAGTATGAGTTGTTGCATGTCTAGAGGTTTCCTGACTTCTGTTGCCTATGTCATGCCAAAAGGGTGTTAGAGATGCACATCTCCGAACTCTATTATTACCTGAGAGTTTGGGGTTTGTCATTTGTGTTTGTTTTGGTTTGTTTTTTTTGATTAGACCAGTTGATAACTTCATTCTGTTTTGTCCTCATGTAATCCTCTAACAGCTCTACCACCTGAGCATTGAAAAGTGCAATTTAGTCTCTTTTTCTCTCTCTCCCTCTCTATCTCCCCCAATCACACATGCACACACACTTTAAACTATTTTATTAAAGCTTATAACCACCTGCGTTGACAGTTTTGGCAGAAGTGCACTGCTGGCAATCAGTCCGATAAGCAATGACTTGTGATTGCAGTAACGGCAGTGGCATGTGAAGGTAGTGACAGCTCTGAAGTCTAAAGTGTTGATTGAAAATATGCATTTAAAAGATGCAAATTTCCAAAAGAAGTGACAGTTGCTGTGTTGAAAGCAATTGATACAGCACTCTGTTTACCATTAGAGCTGGCTAAACAGCAGGATTTCCAGTTCATTGCAAATTTATTTTTTTCTAAGCTCGCCAGTAAATGACCCTTTCTTTCAGTTGGTGACATGGAGCATTTGTCCATTTCATTGCGAACAGCAGTGGTGAAATGCATTTTAAAAGTTTACTGAAGCTTGCCAGGGGCTGATACTGGTTTGAGAGATATGGTCTTCTTTGGATCCCAGCTGGCCAAGCCATCCTCTGCAAACTATGCTACTTGTTAGCGCCCAGCAGGATGAGAGCCACAACACCGTGTTTCCTGCTCCTCACCTTCCTTACTCTTTTCTGCCATACGTCTCTTCCTGACCCTCTTTGCACTTTGCATTCTCCCATCAGAGTCTTGCTCAAAGTAGAAATCTCATGTTATTGAAGCGTTACTGCAAGACTCCAGGGACCGTTCTGTGTGTCTCTCAAATTCCACAGCTTCAAGTCTAGTTCCTCCAGTATCTCAACGCCCCAAACTGGTCCTACTCCACAGTACTGGCACCCGGACATAGCCAAGGTACCAAATTTCCCAGGTGTCGAGCTGTTTGTCTTGCTCCTTTTCTTCAGGCCATCCTTCCCATCGGAGGGGAAGGATGTGCAGGCTGTGGAAACAGACCTGCCACTTCTGTGATTTTTCTGATGTGAGAGACCTGCCTGGATTGCACCTCATGTGGGCATCAGAGATTTTCACACTATGCCCTCCCCAGCAACGGGGCTTGCTCCTTTCAGTTGAGGTATCTATCTTTCCTTACAATATTTTTCCTCTATAAACGTTGAAAACAGAAGACACTGAAAATCATTGCTGGACATTGCATGATGTGTGAAAACAGCTCTGGCACTGCAGGTGACTGAAAAGCCACCTTTTAACCCAACTAGAAGGCACTCAAAGCATCTGCTAGATCCTACGCATAAGATGATACACTTTCTTATATCTCATTGTGCAATTACAGGCAGTAAATGCTGGTCTTTGGAAGGGCAACCACTCCCATTAGTCTTCTCACTTTTATCTTCAGCTGACTTCTGGTCACGTCGTGATTTCTTACCCCCAGCACAGTGCAGAGCCCTTCCTCTGTTGGCAGTAGCTGTCAGTACTGGAATTAGCACGTGTGTAGTAGTAGAAATGGAAGTTACGAGACTCACTTTTTTTGCCATCAAAAACCACAACCAATGTGTCACTGGCATATTGTAGCTGGTTTCTCGTGGCCTGGGAAAGGCAGTGTCACAGCCGTCGTTAGTGTGCTGGAGAACAAGAGGTGCTCATGTAACTGCTCTGACCACTGGCTCCTCCTGCAAATGCCAACTGATCCCTTTCCCTGTTGTACTTCTCCTCCAGCCTTAGCAGCAGCTGCATTTCTAGCGCACAAGGAACACAAATGGTTGCAGATGCTTTAGTTTGATAAAAAGAAATAGTTGATGTAATTGGTATAAGAAGCATTCTCAGGCACTCTTCTGCAGCCATGTCAGAGAAAGTGTTCGTGTAGATGGAAATGTCCCCTTACGTCCTGCACATGTGATAACAAGAATGAAATACTGAAGCTGAATACGTGTCTGAGGTGTGAGTCAATTTAGCCTTAGGAAAAACATGGAAAGATGCTAATAGTATTTTACCATAAAGAGTCCAAAATATCAAGAAACACCAAAGTTACATTCCTGGTATTCTACAGCCAGCTATGGTTCTATATTTTAATAGTCTTTAGTCTCAAGATTGCCTCAACACTTGTATATGCCAGCTGCACTGCATGTTTGAGTCAAAGTGCTACTGTCTCCGTAGCCAAGTTTTAAACAAGAACAGTGTTAAATATCAGATCTGAAGTCTTCCTACATGCATTTCACACCTCTAAGTGAGTTATCTCACCTTGTGCATCATCATTATTATAGTAAATCTGCACGAGAAATTGCCATATAAAATTATATATGGAGGGTTAAGGAAAGAAAGCAGGGCCTACAGAGATGTTCATTGCAAAGATTTAAGTTCTCTAGCACAAGGCTGATGTACAGAAATTAACTCTGCAATGACTGACATATATTATTCCCTCAACCTCAAAATACAATATTATTTACTGTATTTTCCCCAAAACAACAGTTCAAACTTAATGGGGGAGGGGATGGGGAAGAAAAAACTTGACCTTAAGTGTTATGAAAATGAGACGCTGTTTCTAGTACACAGAGCTAACAGACTGTGCTTTACATGTTGAAGCCATATTCAAGTATTTCAGAACTCACTGATACATACTAATTCCAACCCTTCTTTTTAAAAAGGATTTTATACAGGGTTTGATATTTTCTGAATGAATGGGAATTTGGAATAGTTAGCGTGCAGGATAGTTATCAACATGAGGAAATTACTGATGCCAGGAAGCACACGTGGGCAATGGATGTGATTGCCGACGTGGGATCATCCTTGGCCTCTGCTAACTCTTGAACTATGTCTGCTTTTTGTCTGGGAAAATGCTAGATGTCCTGACCAAAACTGTGGCAGGGACCACACAACTACCATGAGAGGCAATTTGAGGTAGTTATCCTGCTCTAGAGGCTACAAGTTTAATAGCATAAACTCAGGCTATTCCATAATGTTAGGACCCTGCCAGGCAATAGTACTCAATAAATGTAGTGTGCTACAATAGGCTTAACCTGGGAGTATGTTACTTAACAGCTCAGTTAAACATTTCAAACATTTAAACCAATGAAAATATGCCAGCCTGTTGTGTTGATTGTGGCACCAGTTTAAAAAACACAGAAAAATCAAAGGATTCTCAATTTTGAAGAAAATATTTAAGATTAGCTATTCCACTTACTGGTTCAAGAATAGGGATATCCAGGGGCAAGCGCATAACTTGTGATAGGGGTAATAATAATAAATGATAATAACTTGTTAGGAATACTAAGCAACCTAATAACTTGTTAGGAATGGTAAGTAACCGTATGGATAATGTAACCACAAAACAGGCACTTCTGTGCATGTGAAGCATCCTTATGGGAGCGAAAATCCACTACTGTGAGTTTTGTATCAGGACGACAGTTCAGAAAAGTAAAATTAAGTAAAATAAAGACTCTTGAATCAGCAGTGTGAAGGTCTCTGTGGGAATGAATGAGATGAGGGCAGGCTTGCTGGCAGAAGCAGGAGGTCAAAGGAGCAGAGGTTGGGGCTGAGCTACTTTACAAGGTTGTACCCTGGACTGAGAGGCAGTATTAATTGAATTTCTCATTAAGAATTACTGTTGGACTTTGTCAAGCACCTGTAATCATCTTTGTAATCATCAGAAGATGACACAAAACCTTCTCCCTATACAATGCATGACATACTGTATTATCATTTCTAGTAATTACTGAATTTATTAAAAATCCAGTGGTTCTCCCACCATGGTCCAGGCAGCTTTTCTGGTCCATCAGACCTTGAACAGTAGATCTTCTTGTTAGTTATGAGAATTTTTGAGCAATTATACCAAAAATAGCAAGCCCATTTCTTTACCGAGTACCAACAGGTGTCTTCTGCTGTTCTAATATTTACAAAACAACTCCAAGGTGGGAATAGTTGCAAACACAAGGGGAAACCAGTCTGACAAGGGAACTTAAAAAAGAATAATACCAAAACAATACCTATGATAGTTGCAGGTTTTGAGCAGGGGTTCAGTCACAGAAAGATGAAATCCCAAGCCCTGACTACGAAAGCTGTGCAATAAGCTGTTTTTTCATTCCAACATGAACCAAATTTCACCAAAACATGCAGTGCCAGGCAGCACAACTATTTACGTATTTGGATCTAAATTTGCTGTATAGAATAAGCTACAAAGAGGACAAGATTAGATTGCATGTTCTGAGAGCATTTAAGTGTACCACAGTTGGACAGAAAACATGTATGTACACGTTGTATGGTCTGTGTGTAACATATATATATTCAAAGAGGTTTGCCTCCGTTTCCTTAGATTGTTACTATCATCACATATCTTTATAAGGGATATGTATGTGAACAGAACTCAAACCAATAACTATTAAATATGGTTCAAAAATATAATCTGCAGTTAGATGCAATTGTATAAACATCCATATGCTAATCGTGTAAATCTATAGCTGGTTCCTTGGGACTTGTAGTAATGCGTCAGTGAAAAGCACTTTCAGTTTTGTCATTTAATGGAGTCTCACAGACTAAACAATACGCAGTTGTTCTCTGTACTGAAGAGGCTTTGAATCACTATATTCAGATCCCAAAAGCGTAGAGTTTGCTTTCAGTCACAGAAAAGAGTCTCAGGATACACTGCAGATGTTCTTAGAAAATGCTGGCGAACAGCGTAGACTGTGTCTGTAACTTCCAGGCCAAACTCTGCTCTCATTTACATGCATACGTGCACTTGCAAAGAACAACAGGTCAGTATATTCACAAGTGAATTTGTACATCACATATTGTTTTTAAATGGATAAAATATTCAGTTGTTTTCTTTGAAGGCTGCATATTGCCTGTGAGCTGAAGGAAGAAGTCATCCTATGGATACACCTTGTCTTTTTTTTTTAAAACAATCTATTTACTAAGCAGTTCCAGGATGTAATCACAACTTCGTGGTAGTTAGTTACCATACAAATAATTCCAGTTGCACAATCCTAACTTCCTCTTAATTTTGCTAGTCTGTTTAAATGCAATAGCACAATGATATATTCTCGCAGCCTTCTCTGCCAGATTCAATGCAATGCACTGAAATCTGCAACACACTGTTGAAAATGAAGCTGCTGTCAAATGTTCTTCTTCGGTATGAATGTGTACAGAATTTCATATCTAGAACATCAGAGGCCATGTATAACCCCACCTTTACTTGGAGACATGAAGGAGAAATGGGACTGGTACAGACAAACCATTCTGAAGCTGTCGTTTGTAGTCATGTTTTCAAGGTATCTTGTACATCTCCATAACAGGTCTTGATAGAGGTTACTATTCATGTACAGTTATACCTTCTAAGATTTATATGCATGCACAGGTGTGTGGAAAGTGCAGCTCAAAGGTCCATGGGCGTGTTAAAGTCATAACTATGTACCCGCTCAAACATGCACACAAATAATGGCTGTCATAGGAGATTACAAAAAGAATGTGTATACAAGACAAGTAGATGGTTATGAGTTTCTTCAACTTGTATGAATTCACAGATTAACATCTCATCTTCATTTCTGGTGTTAGAAAGAAAATCAGAAATGACATTGCTATTGAAAAAATTCAGTTGAAAATGCCTATACTTCCTTTATGTGCTTAGCATCATAAGCAATGGGCATCCATGAAGTGCAGGCAGTATGTTTATAAAGGGGAGAACTAGTGGAAAGTTTTCCTGATAAAACACTTGTCTTCTGAAAATACGGATTTGACTAAATTATGTTTTGCAGAAACATGTTGCTTTCAGTGCAATCCAATAAAATTGTCAAAACAATTTCAATAGGGTTGAAAACATTTCATTTTTACCTCAGATATAAAACTTCTCAAACAAGTTAACATGGATTCCTACATCCACCCGTGCAACCTAAATGACTCAAGAGAAGACAGTCTTCTTACAATTTGTGTTCCTATTCAGGCCAGGCTCTTTTCACATAAGACGCACACCCTGCTACAGCAACCAGCCTCCCCCAGTGCTCTGAAGCCCGCAGTACACCACAGCGAATATATTTTCTGGAAGGCTGGCTTAAGAAGGAATACTGTAGGGACTTAATGAATAAAGTTTTAAGAGGTATCTCAGCAGCTCAGATGATAGCTAAATATTATGGTTTACCTGAATTAATATTGAATACTTTATTTCTCACCGTCATCCATGAGTGAAGTCTTTCAAATAACAACCACTGCAGCACCATGCATAGAGGGGCATTCCGGCACATCTGAAATGGCTTCTTAAAAAAAAAAAAAGCTGGGATACTGAGTTAAAATTAATTTGACAGACCCTGTGTTCTCTTTCCTCTTACAGTGATGAGCTCCTTATGGTGATGAGTAAAATTTTGCTAGGCACTGTGGTGATTTCACTGCAGGGTGTCTCAGAGACATGATCATTGTTAAATGTTTACTAATGCTGTTAACTTCAAGGTTGAAGATTAAAACCTTTGAAGGTGTTACTCTTTTGTTATAAGCATACCTATGCTTTACAAAATAAAACGTCTTTTGGTATATCGCGTGCCCGGTCTGCCAAAAGTTTTGCCAGTGTGGGGGTCCAGAAATGTTAGTGGAAACTTGCTATTCCTTTTAAGCAAATCACAATTTTACCCTTCACCCAGAAGGGGCTGATGCAATGTAAATGAAAATATTTCTACTCAATCTGGTGAGGACTGGAGCAGACTCCTAAGGATCTAGACTATTCATATATTCATATAAGTAGATTTGCCTAACTGCTTTTAAGTCTATAGTCTCCATATAGGTTAAATAGGAAGAAGAGCAAATATATTGCACAAATATGAAATAATTTACCTGTTATATAGAGGCAATATCCTTTTCCTTCTAACAACTATTGAGAATTATACTTAACCATACTGACGTATTGTACAGCAGTCAGTCTGTGTCTAGCCTCTGTTCATCATCATTAAAGTAAATGTTCTACCTTCTATATATTATTGGTAATGGAGACTGTAATACATGCATCAGTATTTAGGAAGTTTCTGCAGTGTCGACTTTTCATCCCAATGCATTTTATAAGTGGATTTATCTATAATAAATCTATGAAACAAATGCATGCAGAAACACATTTCTGAATTTATTACTTCATTAAGTTAAGCTTCAGTAAGGTTGCTGAGGTAAAGCTAATATCGGGGCATGCTATATTGTACAGACTTTCTAGATTTTTCTAAGCAATAGAAATAAATCATAGAAACATTCCTTGCTGTGTTGTGAAGGCTTATGGGTAATTACCAATATGGCCATTCTCCCAAACGCCGATGGTTTAGGATTACTTCTATATTTCATTTTTCAGCACTAAAACCCTTTCAGCAGCACTAAAAATGTTGAATCCCAAGAAAAATCTAACAGCCCATAAAAAGAAATTGACATTATCTTTATTTTTTTGTGAAGCAGTCATATTTACTTACAATTTCTCTTCTCTAAATCTGCCTTTTTCATCACTAAACTTTATAAAGGTGGGCCCAGGCTGCAAGCTTTATAACCTCCAGGGACCTTCTCACAGGACTGTGAACTGGGTTCCAAATATACAAAGTCATAAATCCCAGTTAGAAACCTAGCTTGTCCTACAATCCTACAAAAAATTGAGACACCTCTGTGTCATTGTCCTGGAGCCAAGTTCTTAATTTTTAAAAGCAGATAGTGCCTTGAGGAGAAAGCTTTCTTTATTCAGATTTGTCAACTATTTCATGCAATTTTGTGAAGGTAATCTTGCTTTTCCGACATCTTTGATCCAGTTTTAAACTGTTGAAGTGACTTAAGAGCCTAACTAATTTATAGTCCTTCAAATTATTTCTAAAAGCCACTTAAGCCTTTAAGAGTTTTACTGAACATTGGCAAATCCAATCCCTCTGCCCATGGCACTTAACCAAGGCAATGAAATCAGTATCTGTGGTTGCTTTAGCCACCTTATATTGGTAATGGGGAGAGCCAAGAACCTCTCAAAGGTGAGTCTACTCCCACTGAAAGCAGCTCAGCTACATGGGATGAGTTCAAGTCACAATGCTTAAGCCACTTTTGCAAATGGCCCTGAGCTTTGAAGAGAACATCTCTAGAGATGGGTGCCTCCAGGAGGACCAGGGAGGGTCCTGCTATATCCTGAGCTGCTGGATAAGCATCAGCTACAGAAGCTGTATAATCGTACGACCATGTTGCTGTGGCTGTCCCAATACACCTGGCTTTGCAGCCAGAGTTATCAAGACGGGCCCAATGTCACACCAAATAACTAATTATATGTCTAACGTTGCTGGCATGCGTTTACCCAGCTCAGAGCAGAGGCAAAGTAAGCTCCCCAGAGACTTTACCCATATAGACATACTTCGTACAGAATACCTCCTCATTGCCCACTATGGCGTTCCACCCAAGCACTGAGTAGAGGGGAAAGACTACCTCCCTTGACCTGCTGGCAGTGCTCTGCCTAATGCAGCCCAGCAGGCTGTTGGCTGCCTTTGCCCCAAGGGGGTATTTCTGACTTCTGTTCAACCTGGTGGCCACCAGGACCTGTAGGTCTTCTTCTACAAAGCTGCTTTCCAGCCTGTCCAGGTGTATGGGATTATTCATCTCCAGGTGCAGGACTTTTTATTTCCCTTTGTTGAACTTCATGATGTTCCTGTCAGCCCATTTTCCAGCCTGTTGAGGTCCCGCTGAATGGCAGTGCAACCATCTGGTGTATCAACCACGCCTCCTATTTTTATATTACCTGCAAACCTGTTGAGAGTGTGTTCTGTCATACCACCAAGGCATTTATGAAGACGTTAAACAGTACTGGCCTCAGTATAATCCCTCGTGTACACCACTGGTTACTGGCATCCAGCTGAACTTCATGCCACTAATCACAATCCTGTGAGCCTGGCAGTTCAGTCAGTTTTCAGTCCACCTCGCTGAGCACTTATGTAGTCCGTACTTCATTAGTTAGTCTATGAGAATGCATCACAATCTGTTTGGATCTCTCAAGTTTACAGGACAATGTACTCAGTAAATTAAACTTTATTTTATGAGCTCATTAGGAAAGAAAAAAAAACACATCAAACAAGGGCTGAATCCCCTTTGTGCAGACTAGTCTAATGTGAATTCACTAATTCATCACTTTTTGTTAATTCATGAAGTTTCTAACTTACAAGTTGTCTAATTCATAACTTGTAACTTGTAATTCATAACTATGGAAAAAATAGTTACCTAGCCAATGGTGAGGGTGCTCATCCTTCCTCCTCCATCAGCACAAAAGCCTCAGCAGTCCAGCTGCTGTTAGCTTAATTCATAACCTTTTTTGGCAAGCTAACATATTTACACCTTCCAGCTTGGAGTTTAGGTCTATGCCATTTCCATAAGTCATCGTACTATGAAGATACTGCCAGACAATTAATATGTAAGGACCATGGCTGCAGGAGACAGCAAACTGCAGGTGATAACGGCTGCATAATGACCTTTGTCCCTTCCTGTCCATCGTGTCGTGCCTTCGTGTTGCTCTCGCTTTGACCTAATTGCACTGCTCCCAGCATATATCAGGCCTTAGCGTGAGCTGTGTGTCCACTGCTCTTCCCCCATCCACTGGGCCAGTCATCTCATCCCTCACCAGATTCCACTCCAGGTGGGCTTTGCCTTTGCTATTCCAAGCCCTGCATGCTCAGACAGTGTCTCTATATTCCTTCTGTGTCATCTGACCCTGCTTCCACATCTTGTATGCTTCCTTTTCATAAATTAGTTTTGTCAGGAGCTCCTTGTTCATCTATACAGGTCTCTTGCTTTGCTTGACTTCCAGCACATTGGGAGGGACCATCCTTGAGCGTGAAGGAGTCGACCCTTGAAAATTAACCAACGGTCCTTAACCCTTTCTCCCCAGGGCTGTATCCCCTGAGATTCTTCCAAGCAGAGCCCTGAGGAGGACGAAATCTTCTCACCTGAAGTCCAGGGCTGTGATCCTGCTTGCACATCAAGTAGTGGTTGTTGGAGCATACTTTGATCAGGGGCTGGCTGGTAAGCTTTGCACATCCCTTTTATTGGATCTCCCAATGTAAACCAAAAACTACAGCCAAGGGGTACAAAAAAGGGAGGAATTAGGGGTGATTCTCACACTGCTGGCAGGCACTTCCCACAAGAACCCTTCACGACAACAATATTGATGTTCGCAGGGGCAAAGCTGTGAGAAAAACAGGGCAAGAACAGCAGCATGAGAACAACCAGGGATAAATACTCCCAAAGGGGCCCTGGAAAATGTTGCCAGAGCAGCGTGGGTGAAAGGGTGCAGGGCTGCAGGGAAAGGTAGGATATAGGATTGCAATGAAAAGCCCTGAGCTATGTAAAAGTCTAAGACACCTCGGCACTGTGCAACAGCTTCCCCCAGCCCCAGCTGCCGTAAAGTGCTATCGCCCATTGCACAGTGGCTACATCGGGCTGTCAGAAGTTTACCGTATACTGTATTTTCACAGCTGGAGCTCAGATGGGTTGGAGAGGAGTTGCTTGACCACTAGGCAATTGTAAAAAACAAACTAAAACCAGCTCAGCCCAAGGCAAGCCCAGTCCTGAGACCCTGCTCTGTCAAGTCAATATACTGACAACCTTTCAGTAATAAAAGGCAAAAATCTCATTTCCAGGACTACACGGACCAAAGTGCCGCACGGAATGAGCTGTCTTCTCTGGGGTGTCCAGTCATGTATTCCCCTGTTCTTGGTGCATCTACAATTGAACTGTCGTATGTGCAACATGGACCATCAGGGCATGATGCAGAGCAGGTACCACACCACATTATCTAGGTGGATGACCCCACAATTTTATTCGTGTTGTTCTGTGGGCTTCACAGGCTGATACAGACATCTGCATATGTTTGAATCCCTTCCCCCCCCCCCTTTTTCAGATAAAACATAAAGGATTTTTAAAGACTTATAATATTCCAATTTACAACATAGCATGATAAACTCAGTTCAAGTTTTAAATATTGTCTGGAAACATATTTGACAGCTACTTGAAGATTTTAGCTCAGTGTTAGAGGTTATCTGCATTTCTAATGCTAGATTTGTTTAAAGAGCAATTAATCAGGGTTTTTTTCTGTTTGTGTGCTGCTAAACACCCATCATAATATGTAGTTGCATTTTCAAGATCTAGAAGATTAGAACTATTTAAGGATACCCTATTTATCTTTCTGTCCTTGGAGACAAAGTTATCAGAAGTTATGGATGTTTGTGAATTATCAAAAGAAAAATGCCAGTAACGAAAGTTACAGAAAAGACATGTAATGAGTAAGGAAAAGTAATTTAAATTCAAAAGAATGAAATTAGATTCCATAATGAAAGATGCTGTCATATTATATGACAATACTTTAAGTCATATAATGGCAATATATTCTTATTGCAACAGAGTGATCTGAATTGTGCAGAAATGGAAAATATTTAAAGAAAAGAACTGTGCAAATGTGATGATTCATCATGTTTCTTTTTAGATAAAGACATACCTCAGAACTTTGAGTAGGAACTGATGGTTCTCTGCTCATCTTTCAGTAGGGTTTTTTGATAAGCTAATGACAAATTTAACAATTTTAAAATCTAGTCTCTTAAAAAACATCAGAGGACTTCTCCTACAAACGGCTTATCAGCCTGCAAGAGATTGCTACCGTAGGAAATACTTTTTGTTTGTTTTGCATCCTACACTACTACTTGTCTACTCATTAGGAAGATGAATTACATACATGGTTTGCATGGATCCCAGCACAGCATTGCATTTGTGGGGGTATATATTTTTGAGCACAACATTTGCATCTGAGTGTGTCCCACCTATGAATCTGTGCACCCACTGAAGCCCAAAAAGCCGTAGAAAGATGAGAACAGGAAATCAGAAGATTGATAGCAAGTCCTGAACGTCGAGTGTTTAGAAAAAGTTCTATTCTTACTAGGGCACAGAATGAATCCCGTGATAAATACATGCTTCAAATACAACTCAAAGCACCATCTGGGATCCACTGGCCAATCTGAGCCACTCTTTACTGGGGCAAAGTCACTGTCCATAGAAAATTAATGATTTGGGTAAAAGACATTAGATTTCTGGTAATTCAGGCTTCTCTTGTTTAAAGAGGTTTTTCTTTAAAAACTGTTCAAAGAAACATTTTATTTGGGCAAGCAAAGATCAAAGAGGTTACTTATATTTTATCTCATAGCATCCAAACTCTAGCTGTTTGGGCCAAGCAGAAGTCTCCGGCCCTTTGGAAAGAATTCCACTAACGTATTTAATTTAATTTAATTCAATTTAATTTAATTTAATTTAATTAATACATGTAAAATTATGTATTTTCAAAGGCATCATTAACATTCCTCAGCAAGAAATTCCTGGTGGCAAGTCACCACCATACCTTCAAGTCTAGGTAATGCTGATTATATTAACATACTTCTCTTAGCTTAAGCTGATGAAAAGCACACACATGCAGTTATTTGCATAAGGAGAATGTAGCACTTCTAGCTACAAAGCTCTGTGTTCAGCATCTCTTTTGCCAGCACCACTAGAACTGGAGTACTGAAGTTAACTGGGTTGGTTAGAAAAGTTTGTGTGTGCGCAGGCTAAGGAGAAAGCTGAGACCTCGCAGGCTCCTCAGCTCTGATGGAGCTCCAGATGACTCCGCAGTACGGTTTGGAGGTGAAATGTGGAAAGGAGAACCTGACTAAAAAAAAAAATAAAAAAATTAGTCCCCCCCAGGGACATTTTAATTAGGGTTTATTCAGTGCCTTGTGATTCAGTAAGAAAGCAGTTTCTTCAGAATACGGTTGTGTTTGCCTGTATTTCTTTCCCTCTCTATCCTCTCTCTTAGGGCAGTAGATAAACCAGTCCTAAAGTAGAAAATGAAAGGGAGCAAATGGAGGAGAAGGATTTACTTTCATCATTATTGTATTTATATTTTAAGTCTTCATTACATTAACTGATATTTAGGACGCATTCTAAAACATTAATAATACTAACAA
This sequence comes from Buteo buteo, assembly GCF_964188355.1. Taxonomy (NCBI): domain Eukaryota; kingdom Metazoa; phylum Chordata; class Aves; order Accipitriformes; family Accipitridae; genus Buteo; species Buteo buteo. Next base: position 2,907,470 of record NC_134182.1, on the reverse strand, counting down.
GAAAAATACCGGTATACTACAGCGTTCCTAAAGCAATTGGGTTTGCTGTGAGCAATGCCATGTGAAACATTATGGCCTGTGTCACACAGGAGGTGCTCCAACTTGAAGATCAGCATAAGCCCATGGCCTTAAAAAGCGGGATTTTTATGAGTAAACAAGCTATTTTGATGCTAATCACCTGTCTCACTGATCTGCAAATGGAAACTACGGTTTGATCACAGATGTTGCCAGCAATGTTGAAGATAAGTGCTGAGTTTACAGAAACAATTTAAAATGTTTTTGTTTGCTCAGCAAAATAGTCAGCAAATAAATAATTTGAGCCGTATCTCTAAATATAAGAAGAAGACATAAAAGGCAAAGTCTGAGCTCTATTGCCTGCTGTATTTTCTATTCAGTTAAGGAACAAGTAGTGAACTTTGCCTCAATATTGGTCTCTTTCACTTACTGCTTTTCTATTTCAGTGAAGCATAGCTATGAAACTAAGATAAGTATTTACTAATCTCATACGGAAAAAAGCATCATTATGCTGTGATAATTAGTACTAAGGTGCATATAGCTAAATACTTCAAAACAAAAAGTTAATTGTGTTTTATTTCTCATGTAGTTTGAGTCTGATTCTGTACACATGAAGTAAAAGTGAATTTTGCAATTAATTTCAGGGGTTTATGTTGGTAAACTACCTTAAAATTTTGCAGTTCAGTCTCAGTCACTGTTCACATACAATTTAATTTTCAGCTCGCAGTTCTAAACTGTATTGCACACAGTTTGGTTGTGTCCTAGATTTCTTATGTGGCGTACTCAGGATGACAAGAATTACTATAGATAAGTCATTCGGTAACTAGTTTCTCTGTATAAACCATCTTACTGTTACAGCTTGGGGCTTTGTCAAGGACACCGTAAGTACTAGTTTAATCTGAGTATCTGTTTTAAGTTATATTCAGTGCAGGACACCCATAAGTATCTAAAAATAAAAAAAAAATCATCTCTCTCTTTCTTCACAACAAGACAACCCTATATATTATTACAAAAGTCTAGCTATTCATCCAAAATGACCACCTGAACAACTTTTGGACCTCGTCCTCTTGCTGACAGTATGTAAAGCATCTGGAGGGGGGTGAGAGAAGACCTAGCTCCCTCTATTTTAATAAAGGTGTTAAAGTTTACCCACGTATAAAAGTCAGCAGTCAGCTGATATAAAGAGCCAATGTCCTGAACTAATAAAGAAAAAATTGTGTTCATGAAATCCTTCAGCATTTCTTTGTTAAATAGGACCCGATTCTGCAATTTTTTAGAGCAGTTCATTTCATGGGATGACCTCTTAGCTATCAATACCAACAATTTTTCTAGACATTGATTTAACAAACTATGATTACAGACATAGATGTTTTGTCGGTTTTTAATGTAATCTGATCAGCTGATCTAAACCAATATGTTGACCTGCAAAAACCTCACTTGGCTTCGTACATTACTGATCGGTACTATGTAACTAAAGATTTTGCTTTGTCTCCCACAGCAAAAGGTCTCAGAGTTGCTGAATATAATTTACTAAGACTAAGATGAAGTGTCTTTTAAATTTCACCTCATGATCTAGAGCTGGTGATGAGAAAGAAATATGGAGGCTCCGCAATTCTTGAGAACCTATAAAACACTGTGCCGGCTTTAGCATTTATCAATTTTTAACTACTGCTACAAGGCTTCAAGCAATCAATTATTTCCCAGCTCAGTGAGAGACTCAGAGCTATACCAGATAAACCAGAAATCAATTTTACTGCCTTGTGGCTGGTTTCTAAATATGTTTCTCCTTACCACACTTAAAAACAAACAAAGCTAGATTTTTTTTTTATTATTGCAGACATGGCTGAACTTCCTTCATACTTCACTTGATGTTAAAAATTCAGAAAGGAACAAACCTTTTCTTTGTTGGGATATAGATGCATTGTCTTTTTATTATTGCTTCCTAAAGAAACAGAGAAACAAATCTCTTCTTTTTTCATTTCCTGAGTCTGGCAATGAATTTGGGAACTATTTTTCATAGTGAAGTGTCTCTTGGCTATTTTTTTATATCACCCTTCTGGAGTTCTCGGCGATAAGGGAAGCATTTGATTGGCATAAAGGGTGTAATATTCTGCTAAGGAACCATGGGAGTTATGATGGTAATTATCAGCCTGTTAATGAAAAACATAGCCTCCTCCAAAGGATGAGCAAAACCTGGCATGACATTCCAAGAAAATGTTATGCTTTTTAAAGAGACAGCGAAATGAAAATAACAGATTTAACTTCCCCCTTGCCAGTCTCTTCCAGTGACTGCCTGGGTCTGACTCCACCTGATATTCGCTGAAGTGCTGGGAGCAGCACCAGGCACAGCAGCCCATGCCTCCACCAGGACCACGGGCAATATTTGACCCAATATTTAGACAAAGCCTCAGACTGTCTAATTTGTAAGGTGGCACTGAGGAGAACTGCAGCCCGAGTTACATTACACTGTGCTTTTCAATAAGAAGAGACCTGACAGTGTTTGACCCTGAAAGTAACTCCTGTGGTGTGGCTATCAAACTTTGCAAACATGGATGCTTTTAAGGCTAGACTGAATGACTCTTTATTTAGGGGGAAGTCCATAGCCCAGAAGGGCTCCATTCCTCCTCTGTTATGCTTACCAGTTCATATGTACCATGTACCTTAGTCTTAATTTGCACTGTAGTTCCATGGAGATTGCTTCTGCATGCAAAACAAAAAACAAACAAAATAAAAAAAAAAAGCATTTATTTCTACTTTTGAAAGATTTGAAGCTTATACTACTTCTAGGGGTTATTATTTTTATTCTTTACCTGTTAAGTGGAGCAGGAAACACTTGTGTACATGGCTGTATTCAAGTTCTAGTGGATTTTTTTCACTCCTGAATCACAGAAAAACATGGAATGGTTGAAGCTGATATGGACCTCTGGTGCAACCCCCTACAAAGCCAGTTGCCCGGGACCATGTCAAGACAGCTTTTGAGTATCTCCAAGGATGGAGACTCCATAACCTCTGTGGGCAACCTGTGCCAGTGCTCAGTCACCCTCACAGTGAAAAAGAGTTTCCTGATGTTTAGAAAGCTCTCCTGTGTTTCAGTTTGTGCCCATTCCCTCTGGTCCTGTCACTGGGCACCACTGAAAAGAGCCTGGCTCCATCCTCTAGGCACACTGCCTTCTGGTATTTATATACATTAATAAGATCCCCCCCTGAGACTTCTGTTCTCCATGCTAAATGGTCCCAGCTCTCTCAGCCTTTCCTCATAAGAAAGATGCTCCAGTCCTTTCATCCTTGATACAGTTATTCTTCTTTGCAGCAAGGGCATCTTGTCGGCTCATCTTTAACTTGGTGGCCACCAGGACCACCAGGTCTCTTTCTGCCAAGCTGTTTTCCAGCTGGGTGGCCCCCAGCATAAACCGGTGCATGGGGTTGTTCCTTCCTAGGTGCAAGACTTTGTACTTCTTGTTGAATTTCATAAGGTTCCTGTCAGCCCATTTCTCCAGCCTGTTAATGACCCTCTGGATGGCAGCATGACCTTCTGGTGTATCAGCCACTCCTCCCAGTTTGAGGGTGCTCCTCCTTACTGAGAGTACACTCTGCCCCATCATCCAGATCATTAATGAAGATGTTAAACAGGACCAGACTCAGTCTTGACCCCTGCGGTACACAGCTAGTCGCTGGCCTCCAATTAGACTTTGTGCCACTGATCATCACCCTCTGGTCCCGGCCATTCAGCCAGTCTGCTCATCCAGCCCGTACTTCATTAGCTTCTCTGTGAGTATCTTATGGGAGATGGTGTCAAATCCTTCCTAAATTCTAGGTAGGCAATATCCATTTCTCTCCCCTCAGCTAGTAGGCCAGTCATTTCATCATTACAGGTTACATAGGAACAGACCCTCTGCATGTAAATGGTATATAGAAACTTGAAAAAGTAGAACATATTCAGTCTTTTGCAGCATTTTGCAACTGCTTTTTATCAATATTGAAATCAAAATTTCAAAAAATTCACTTACTAGATGCCACCATGTATGATGCTTCTCCTTTGCCTAAAAAATATTACGAGTTTACTTTAAATGGTACAAATATCAAACTTCATGAAGCCTGGGAAAAGGACAGATCAGTTTCCAAGCCTGTGAAATGTAAACTGCCGCATATATTTATTTTCCTTCCAAATCCTTTCTGGTTCTGGCCAGGTCAACCTGGACCATATCTAAAGGGCAATGACATTTTGACCAGTAGTGAAAGCACAGGAGACCAACAGCAAGGACTGTGTACAACTGTTAAAATATTTTCATGGGAAATGAGTCACAGGTTCAAAGCAATAGTGCCCTGAACCCATTTCTAATATAAACTAGGACATGCTCAACTGTTTAAGCCTGTCTTATCAGGAGATTCATTGCCACTACAGGGTCATTATCTACTCTAGCAAAGGCATAAAGCACATGTTGTTTGCCTGCAAATATTCCTACAGTACTTTGCAGTGAGAACAATTCTGCTTTTACCTTTTTACAAGCTGAGCCATTTGCCTATCAGCAATAATTCTTTTGTATGCTCTTTCTACTCAGCTTATACATAAACAATCCCCCTCTGGTCTGACTTGTAAAGCTATGTTTTGAGGCTTTGCCATCATATTCCAAAATAAGTTTATTTTCCTGTATAAATTTTTACCTATGAAAACTTTATTAAATAACTAAAACATGGAGACAGAGTAAAGACCTATTTATTTGTGCTTTTCCATGTGTACAAAGAAGTGCTTTAAAGTGCTTTATACAGGCTGTACCATATTGTATTTCATTAAAATTTAAAGTACATACTGGTGATTTACAATTTCATATATAAAACCTTTTTTTTTTTTTTTCTCCCGGAGAACTGTACATACTCTTCTATCAAATTTCACTCTATGTGGAAAATAAAGTCCTTCAGTACATTGAAACCTCACAGTGCCAGTGGCTACAGCTGCATTGTAGTTAGACTGCATTGTACCGTGCTGCAGCCTGAAAGATGCCACCAGGGACAGAAGTTTCAGAAGTTTCAGTATGAGAAAAGCTGACAACTTCTGTGACAGCATTTTGCAACCTGGCTGTTCTCATGAAGTGACTGTGTTCATGAATACAGGACACAACCTGGAGTGTAAACAAACAAATACGTATGTGTCAGACCAACAATTTTGCACAAGTTTTAATTCTGTCCAAACAGTCTTAACTTGTATGTGAAATTTATCTGAGATTTTTGATTCTCTTCTGAGCAGTTGGTATGATACACTTGTTGACCAAAGACTTCATTAAAAAGATATAACCTTGGGGAAAAAAGAAAGCTTTTACACCATGAAGCATTAAGGTCGGTAGTGAAGCATACGAAAGATAAGAAATACTATAGCAGAATTTGTCAATTCAATTTTAAATCCACTCTACTTTATGTGTATACATTACATACGCGCAGTATGCATGGAGATTCAGTTTTAATTACATGCTCATCTGCTATGTCTTTCACAGGACTCAAATCAACTCATGGGACAGAGTATGCTCACTTAATGAGCAGATCCCCACCTCTAGGTTTTATCTCCCTTATTAAATATGTAATCCTATGCCTTCTTCACTTTACATGATTAAAATCCTGTTAAGGAATTATTAATTTCCTCAAGGACTTTCTACTACATTAGTCGCTGTGACCAGTTCATAAATACACATTTATTTTGCAACACCTGCATGAAGCCTGTGCACTAACCACTTTACAGAAACAGTGAAGCAAAAAGATGCTGCTTTGGTTTGGAAAATGGAACCAACCCAACATTCATAAGGCCTGGATTTGGAAAAAAATTAAAATTTTATATTGAAGTGTAAAATACAGGTTTTGTATTTTATTGGCATAGATAAAAACTGACTTCATTTTCTGTCATGAATCCTTATCACATCTGCAATTCAGGACCCTGTTGTCCATCTAGCCTCACATAAAATGAGCCAGATGACAGCTTTGGCGTGGCAAAATTGAGTTGCCTCAAGATAGGACCATACAATCATGGGATAATTAAGGTTGGAAGGACCTTTCTGATCTACCCTCCAGCTCAGAGGGGGGTCAGCTCTGCCATCAGACCAATTGCTCTGGGCTTTACCCAGTTGTGGCTTGAAAACCACCATGGATGGAAATGGCACCTCTCTGGGCAGCCCTGATTGTCTTCAGGGTGAAAAAGTTTTTCCTTAGATCCAGTCTGAACCTCTCCTGTTTCAATTTATGCACACCACCTCTTACGTCCCCTCCCCATAGGTGTTAGGGGCTGCTGCTGAGGCCCCCAAAATACCCCTGGTCCTGGAGCCTCTCCTCCCAGGGTCTGACCACCTCAGTGGCTTCCCCTGCACTCTCTTCAGTCCAAGTCATAAAACAAAATACTTGTTCCCTGTATTGTGGAGGGAGCACGTATTCTAAATACAGTCTGGTGAAGTGCTGAGCAGAGGGCACTAATCACTTCTTTCCCTCTAGTAAACTCCCTCCCTCATCATTCCTAGTTAAAAGCTCCCCTCACCAGGTTGGCTAGACTCTTGGCAAAGATGCTTTTGCTCCACTTTGTTAGGTGGATCCCCCCTCTCCCCATCAGTCCTTGATATTTAAAAAGGGGCCCTTGATCCCGAAAGTCAAACCCCTGCCAACACCACCAGTAGTAAAGCCACCTGGTGACCCACAGGATCCGTCTGCTCCTCCCTAAGCCTTGTTCCTTCACCAGCAGGACCAAGGAGAAACGGCCCATGGCTTGCACCCTCACCCCCAGAGCTGTGTAGTCACTCCTGACATGTTCCAGGTCTCCTCTGGAATTATCTGGATTAGGTACTGCTTATCTTTAGGCAACTAAATCCTGCTCTTAGTGATCCCATACAAAAAATGTTGAGTGACTTGCTCAGGATCACATAGGAACATTGTACAAGGGGTATAGCCAACAATCTTGGGCTAACGTTTTATTATGTTAACATCCCTATGTGAAAGTCTGGTGTATTTACTATATGGGAACCTACAACAACGTAAAAAGTTCTTGGCAATAATACACTGCTTTGATTCAACCCCAGATAAAGACCATCCTCTCCACTGAATAATATAGATGAAGTGAGGACGAAAAGAGTAATATAAATTCTATTAAGAGTATTGTATATTATTATAATATGCTTTTAACAGCTTTTTTATGTTTAATTTCTTTAGTTTTTACAAAGCTGAATTTCCATTATATTCATTTCTGTATGGTTTTTATATTCATTTCCATATGGTTTATGAGCAACTTGGGACCTCAACAACCTCTTCACAGAATTCTGTTTCTTTTCTGACAGTACTAACGGCAAAAATATTGATTTCTGCTACTCAGACCTTTTCTAGAATTATATAGAAAAAAAAGATGGCCAGTAATGAGAGGTAAAATGCTTTAATTGCTATGTTCCTACAATCTCTGTCCCTTTAAACAGGGAGACTGAGACTAAAAATCTTTTTGAAGCTCCCAAAGCCTTTTTAATTGACATTAAAGAACAGCAGCTTTGTTGAGAGCAGTAGCATCCTGTAATCATTCTAGGACACTGAAAAAACTGGACAACCATGAGGAAGGAAGTCTATTTTCCAGGGTGGACAGAAGCATTGGCCTAAAGCCTAAGGGTAAAGATGGCATTGCAATTTACATGTTTTATTTGGAAGCTCTACATTGGGCTACTTTTTAATCAAGCAGTAAATTCTTTTACCTGACAAGGATGAAATTGGTTCTGTACTGCAGCAACAGCGTCTGGCCAGTGAAGAGAAAAATGCATAAAAAGCAGATTTTTCTGGTGGGGGCAGACTCAGCCTTATGCATGTATTATCCTGTATGCAGGAGAGGAAGGGCAGTGGAGAATGTAGAAAGTTCGAAGGAGATGAACTTTGCCCTGGGAGTTTTCCCTGAAAAAGGGACAAAGGCGAGGTCAAAATATCAACTTGCAGAACTGCCAACTCCAAGAAGAGAGCCAAATCAGAAATATTAACTCCACTGAGAGCACCCTCAGCAAGTTTACCGACGACACCAAGCTGTGTGGTGCAGTTGACACGCTGGAGGGAAGGGATGCCATCCAGAGGGACCTGGACAAGCTTGAGAGGTGGGCCAGTGCAAACCTCATGAAGTTCAACAAGGCCAAGTGCAAGGTCCTGCACATGGGTCAGGGCAATCCCAAGCACAAATACAGGCTGGGCGATAGCAGCCCTGAGTAGGACTTGGGGGTATTAATGGATGAAAAACTGAGTATGAGCCAGCAATGTGTGCTCACAGCCCAGAAAGCCAACCGCATCCTGGGCTGCATCAAAAGAAGTGTGACCAGCAGGTCGAGGGAGGCGATTCTCCTCCTCTGCTCTGCTCTGGTGAGACCCCACCTGCAGTACTGCGTCCAGCTCTGGGGGCCCCAAAATAAGACAGACATGGACCTGCTACAAAGATCATCGGGGGCTGGAGCACCTCTCCTATGAGGACAGGCTGAGAGAGTTGGGATTGTTCAACCTGGAGAAGAGAAGACTGCGGGGAGACCTTAGAGACGCCTTCTAGTACCTAGAGGGGGCCTATAGGAAAGCTGGAGAAGGACTTTTTACAAGGACATGTAGTGATAGGAAAAGGGTTAATGGCTTTAAACTGAAAGAGGGTAGATTTAGATTAGATATTCATGCAAGACGACTTGAAAAGAGAGTATATAAAGTCACCTGCATATCTATTTTTAGTCTGTCTACTTTTAACTCTTCTGCCATTTTAGAGCTCAGAAAGGAACACATGCATTCACCAAAGGACAAGATACCTTCTGGGGTTCTAATTACCAATTCATTTGTCTTCTACCAGTCACTGAAGCAATAAGCCTTCCACCACTAATCCCCATGTTCTCAAATGATAGTTGCCCAGCCCCTGTAACACAGGGGTTTTTCTAACTGAACTGTTCTGATCATCACCAGTGCATGCCCTTGATTCACGACCGTGATATCACGGTGCTGACAGGAAATAAGAATGTGCAAGAATATTGACAGCTAAAAATACCACATTGTGGAGACTTGTGGGGTTGAAAACATATCCATTTTCTAAAACAAACTTCAAAGAAACTTCCAAAATTCAGTTATATCAGTTTCATTTATTGTGCTTTTTGGGAGTTTGTGGCAACTAAACTGTTGCCTAACTAGATTTGTATGAGCTTTTTCTACTCCATGTGTTCAAACATACCCCAAGTCAAGAAATATCTGTATTACTTGATTGCTTTTAATCTCAGTTTTCAAAGAGCCATTGAAAAGGTGCTTTTCTTCAGCCTATAGCATTTGTAAGAGTCAGTGGCTAAACTAAAAGTGAATTTTTGTCACACTGATCAGTTAAACTGTCAGTGAATTAAAGAACTTGAAGAAAAAAAAAAAATAGCAGCAGCAACAGTGTGAGAAAAAAATCCATGCTGTTCTGATAGGGAGAGCAAAATGATCCCATGGTATCAACATCCCAGTAAGAGAACACTAAGAATTCCTTATCTACAGCAGTCCATCCAGTAATATTCAAGCTTAAAAAACAGTTTGAGATTGGTCAGTTCTTTGAACAGTAAGAAAGTTTAAACAGTAAGAAGTTTAGCAATAAAACAGATGAAAAAATACAATGCCATGAAAGCTGCATATTCTGAATTTAAGTTTCAGGGTTTTAAACAGAATAGAAATAGGCAAAACACAGAAAATGGTGTTCTTTACCCATAAAAAATTGGTATTGCAACAGTATTGTGCAGTGACACCTGTGCAGTAGATACCACGTGGATGAGATCCTCAGGTGCTTTCTCCTATTGAAAATAACCACCATGTTCTGTGAGCAGAAAGAACTAACCAGGGCTGCTGAGGCATCCAGGTTTCTTGGTAGCCATAAGAGACCTGAGCCTACCCTCCATATGGAACTTTTACAGCAAAACTGGGCTCCACATCTATAAAGTAAAGGAAAGGGCAAATTAATCTGGTGAATCTCTGCAAGTTTCATTCCTAATGCTCAGAAAATTTGGCTCATTGGTGCAGACGACTTTTACTTGTGCATTCTCTACAGAACAACTTTTCTCGCTCCTAGTCCCTGATCAAAATATCTTGATCCTTTCTAACATATTCCTTGAACCCGAAACTTTATAACAGTGCCACAATTTAAAATCTCCTGAATGCATGGCCCTCCAGGTGTTTTCATATAAAATATAAAGAACAAAGTAAGGCTAATTCATACCAACATGCAATGCTTGGACAAATCCCCTGAAAAACCCCTTCCCCAAACCCAGAAAATGCATGGAAGGGATCAGTCCTGTAGTGCTAGGAATTAACATGCTGACAGAGTAGATCACTTAAACTGGCTTCTTCCATCTCAAAGATCTACTGTTCTGCTTTTTCTTTCCTGAGCGACTGAATAACTCTTCCAAAGACTCATTAAATACACCTTCACTAGAATTCATTGAGGAACACATCTGCTTTTCAAAGAACTAATAAATTTAAATTCTTAGGATATTTCATGGAGTTACCTTGCCCCCACTATACGACTGCTTCACAAGTATCCAGTAAACTGCCAGTGGGACAAATGCACACAATTACAGCACTTCAGTTCGTTCTTCTTTTTCTTCCCTTTCTCATCAATAACTACATCCAAGAACCTCCTCCCAAGAGGTTAGCAAATGCTCCTTTACACATTGTTATATAGATGCCCTACTGTATAAAAGATGCAGGAATCACAGAAGACAAAAAAACCTGAAAAACAGTTTGCAAAGTGATGCTCAGGTTGAGAGGATTAACATGAACTTTGCCTGGTTCAAGAGAACTTTGCCTGGTTCATTCTCTCATAACAGCACACCACATTAGCAAGAAGGATACTTGAACTTCCTTTTTAAATACATTTTCATTTTAAACATACTTTAGAAAGGCTATTAAAGAAGAAGTCTTGAAAGCCAAAAGCCTTCTGGGCTGAGCAAAGAGGCTGTGTAAAGAGAGCTTCAATAGATTTAATTCTGTTTGGCTCAAAGGCAAATTCAGAGATGATAGGTCTTATGCACAGTTACCGCTCTGAGAGAGTCTGCCAATTACAAAAGAACCAACAATTTGAAATCTCAGTTAGATAATTTCAAAATAGAAATTACAGGCACTGGCAGTGAAGGTGGTTAACCCCTGGAAGAAAATACTGAAGGGAAAGAGCATCCTCCACCTGTAAACTTTTTTAATAGGAACAAGATGCCTTGTCTGAAGCCTGGACACCACATAAAGGTGGGGATCTGTGTTCAATACAGGAATAACTGGATGAAAAGCTACGCTATGCTACAAGAAGGAGACAAGACAGCCTGATTTCATAGATTATATGCTTAGTTCTCACTTCTTTTTTGTTAAAGAAGATGGGGTTAATGTCATTGCCACAAGTGACTGCTTACACGGCTGCTGCATTCAACTAATGCAGAGTACTTTCAAAGCTACAATTTTCTGGAACATCTCACAGTCTGATACCTGGAAGAAAAGCAAATGAGAAAAGGACTAGACTCACAAAGCAAGTGAAGAAGGCAGGATGAAGCCCAGTGGTTAGAGGAGACCTAAGAGGGAGATTTTCATCAGTTTCAATTTACTTATCAATACATTCAGAGACCTCCAGCAAGACAGAAAATCCTTAGCTAGTCAAGCAGAGTATTTTAATGCTTACCTTGCTATAAATGTCAATAGATCAATCCATTCTTTGAAATGATCTAGCATTAAATAGCAAAGCAGCTACACAAACTGCAGAATTATCACAGCCTAAGGACACCAAACAAATGGACAAAATGGCTACATTTAATTGTATTAATCAATCAATTTTCATTCTCTTGATTTGTTTTCGGTACAGTTTATCCATTCTGACTAAATTACCTGCTCAGTTTTCAAAATGTCGCTGTGGTCTCAGTCCAAGTGAGCAGCTGCCCCAAGTAGAGGCTACTACCCAGTTTGGGATGGTGCAGAACGGGGGAGGCCTTCTCAAAAGAGCCCCAGGGCTAGGAGAGCCGAGGTGCTGCAGGTTAGACCAAATATTACTGGGAATGCTACTTACAGAGGCTTATTCAGTGTCTGTCACTGGGCACAATGCTGGTGTTCAGCTATACACTTTAAAGAGCCTGGTTTATGGTGTTTTATTCCTAATTTCTGTTAAACTAAAGGGATAAACCTTTGCCAGTCCTCACACTATGTTTTTTTTAGTTGCTCCTAATTAACAAATACAGAAAATATGCACAATTAAAACCTACGTCTGAGAGGAAATGGGAAGTGTTTTGACAACATTCTCCTTTACATCAGCAGGCACAGCTTAGACCCACCACTAAGAGTCGAGGCTGAATCTTATTCTGAGTATCTCATCATTTTTCTAACATAGATTTATGACCAAGAGAGAAGATAACAGTCAAGGACAATGCAAACCCCTCTAGCATTTTCGACGTGTCCGTGTTTTGGTAGAACCATATCACAGCACAGTCAGGACTCTGCTAAAATGAAAGCACTGGTCACACTCAGTACTCTGAGCTGTTTGTAAGATCACTATCACTGAACATCTTCTTGCTTGCGGCCAATACACATTTCCAAAATAAAAAGAAAGCTTAAAAAAATATCAAATCTAGTTCAAATTAGGAAAGCTTTTTTACCCTGTTATTTTGGAATTCAGTTGTTCCATCTATGGCTCAGCTATGAGTTACTTTGTCCCCCACACTGTTCCACTGATTGCAGCTGTGATAGGAATCAGAGTTTTAATGACATAAAGACTTAGCAGAGAGAAGGACGGCAGATTCAGGACAAATGAAAATGATACTTGCGAGTTACATTCACCAGTCCCTATGAAGCAGTGAAATACTGCTGTCTCAGAGATTTCAATAGTGTCAGAAAACAGCTTATTTTTAGCTTAAGTGGTTTTTGTAAAGTCTGGGAGAACTCCTTCAACAGTCATACTCACACTATGGTTCTGTATCCATTTTTCACACAGGGCTATATATTGGGCCTAACTCAATCATCTGTGATATTTAAAGAAAAGACTTTTGGGGTAAAGCTGAGTGTTTTTTCACAATGCCTATTTGCTAAGCGAACAAAAGGAAAGTCAAGTTAAAATCAATGATGCTTCCTACTCTCCCAAAAGATAACATGCAGGCAATAAACTACTGTGTAAAATGGTACTGTCAACGGAATGTGGGGCTCTAATGTCTTTCAGTCTTTGTCATATATATCACACATCTTTGGAGTTAACAAAGCAGAACCAAGGTCCTGAAATACAGCATAAAAAATCCCCCTGTCCTCTGCAGAGACCATCCTTGGAGACGGAGACAAGGAGAAGTAAATTTGGAATTGACATTAAGCCAATTCTACTCAAGGCTGCATCTAATCCACAACCCACTTCTGTATATTGGAGATTGCTGCTGGGGACTGGAAAGTAAGAGGGGTTTTTATTGGAAATCTTAAGACGAAGAGGTAGAGGCAGAAAGCAAGGAACACTATGTTGTAAGTGTATGACATGGGCATGTACATATCAAATAACTGTTTGACATCAGTATGTAATTCCTAGGGAATGGCTGGCGAGAACCAGTACAGTGCTACAGACATCAGTGTAGCAATGACCATTTGCATAAACTGAAGATACGTCATCTAGAAGGTAAAAAGGCATAGGTTGTGGCATGTGCAGAGGTATGATCCTCTCCCATATACAAGAAAACAAGCCTATATTGCTCTCTGTACTGGACAGAGTCAAAAAGTAAGCTTGACAGAAAAGTTTCTTGAAATATAAGACCATACCACTAGTACCTCCCATGGACAAATGCGTGTAAAGAGCCCTTCAACTGACAACAAAAACACAGAGGCATTTTCTTAGACTACAAAGTTTTCAGTTAGTAAATGGCCTTTTTGCCCATTTTCTATAGATCATAGGAGTAACAGAGGTTACATTTCTGCTTCTACACACTGCAGCAACATGTTTAGCACCTGCCATCAAGAAGCAATGGGCACAACCTGAAACACCGGAGGGTCTGTCTGACCATAAGGAAACACATTTTTAATTGTGAGAGTGACTGACCACTGGCACAGGTCACCCTGAGAGGTTGTGGAGTCTCCCTCCTTGGAGATGCTCAAAAGCCACCTGGACATGGTCCTGGGCAACCTGCTCAGCGTGGCCCTGCTTGAGGGGTGTTGGACAAGATGACCACCAGAGGTCCTTTCCAACCTCAACCATTCTGTGCAATTCTGGGGCATTATAACAGGAAAAGGAGGGCATGTGTAGATGGAGAACTAACTGGTGGTTGCTATAACTAGCAGATAAATTGAGCAGGAACAGAAGGCAGAAGAGCCCAACATTGACGTGGTAGCTACTTTCAAGTCCTGTTTTGACTTTGCAACGCCAGATTCCAACTGGCTGCTCACCAGTACCTATCCTTGCTGGGTAAATTGCAACTCCTACGGCGCTGGCTAAATGCCATTGCTGCTTTCCTGCACGGAACAGGCCAGCAAGAGGCAGCACCTTTTGCAGAAGGATTATTTGCAGCATGAAAATGCACCTGTTCCATTCTGTGGTTCAAGAGTCTGACTGACGCTTTCTTCAGTTAGCCCTGCGTTCCCTCCTGTCTGCAACTGAACGTGGTGGATCAGGTGCACTTGGCTTGGAGCGCTGCTTCATGCACAGTTGAATTCGTCATGCTTTTTGCATGCGCTTGTGAAAGAAATAGCAGGGCTGGAGAACTAACAGGATGCATAAACCCTGAGCCATGTAATTCTCTTCACTTGCTGAGGTTGGTGATACAGGAGAAAAAGCCAGAGCAAAATCCAACAGAAATGGACTGCAAAATAACCGTAGCATTCCAAATAAAGCAGAATTCTAAGTCCTTCACCCACCCACCCTTTTCCAGCCGCTGAGCAGATCTGGGTGCAGGATGTATTCTGCTTTTTTTATCTGATCTGCCAAGTCAGGATTTCATTTGTGAATGAAATATTTTATGCGAAGATAGTACTGGGCCATGAAGAGTCAGCACTTGTTTACGTTTTGAGTTGAAAATGAGCAGTCTGCTGAAATTTCAAATGAAGAGGCACTCAGAGTATATAAGATTTTATGGAAAGAAAGAGGAAAAACATGCAAGACAAAGGAATTTCTTACAAGCATAGTTATTCTGATGCAAAATCTTGAGATGTAACAGCCACTTAGTACCTCTTACAAAAAAAAAACCCTCAATAAAAAGCCTGATGGAACTCTTTAGCAAGTAGATTAGTGTGGCTACCTTTCTTTCTGCACAACCACATTTCAAATCATTATGTAAATATCTAATAATGCCACAATAAAGGTCACATCACTTACTGTCAAATGTATAGTGAACATTGAAAGAAAAATGTCTTCCTTGTCAAACTGAAATAAACTCTTAGCATGTGCCTCTCCTGCTGAGATTACTTATGGAAGTTTTTATAGACAGTAGGGTCAATTCCAGCCTACCTGTCATACGTAATTATGGCTTCTCCCTGAAATTGCATCAAAGAAAACCCGATTATTATTTCAACATCCACCATCTTGACAACTACAAATATTTGCTCCGTAGAGGAAGTGAATGCATCGTGTCATATTTATACATAGCTTCATGCTATTGGAAATACAAGCTGTTAGCATTCTCTCTAGGTTTCTTGTTTACTCCTCCTGTATGAAAATTTTACTAATTAAAAAAGAGAAGCCTCCCAGATGTAATGTACATTCAACACAAGTTAAGTCTGGGAATGTGGCTGCTAGTTTCTCAACTGTGAAACCACTGCAGTAATATTTCAATGACTTCAGTAAAAATTACGTTCTGGAAAATTCAGAATTAATATAGTGTCTGACTGCACTAAGGTATGGCAATGTAAAAATTACATCACTCAAAGAACCTTAGCTCTACCCACGATAAGTAATATTAAAATGTCTAAGTGAGAAAAAAGTGTCCTTACCGTTATAATCTGAAATTGCAAACAAAATGTATATTGCTCTAAAAAATACTGTATTCATATTACGTAAGGTCAAAGGCAAGGATAAATTTGCTAAGTGCTTCAAAAATGCATTCCCATCAAGTTACAACATCTCTTCCTAGGTTTTTGTAATGTTTGGCTTGAGAATAATGAAAGATTCCCATAGTTTATTTACCTTATCATAATGGCACTGCACTAGAGACAAGTGTCAGTTGTATTTCATGTTTGCCTGTATTAAAATAGTCACATTAAATGAGTTATCCTTTTAACCTAATCTGTGAAAATTTCATTTTCCAACTTCTGAAAGTTCTGATAGCTGAACTTTGGTTTGCCCAAATTCACATTATTTATGAAGCAAAACACAGTGTACAAACCTCTGTATGAATGTAAGATTAGATTGCCTTTCTCAGCCATGTTCCTCTTTAGCAACCCTGCACAAACAGCTTACCCAAATCTAGTGCAGAGCTGAATTTTAAGCATATTTCCTCTTTTGGGAAGGTGAAAAAATTAAAACTTCTTAAAGTTTTCACTTTGCTGTAGCAGTCATGCACAGACTGTAACTCAAGCTCTCCCAGAACTGCTGCAGTCTCATTTCTTACTGCAACTCCCTCCTCATGGATCTCCTAGACTGGTATAGACAAACAAAACCAGGTCATTTGTAATTAATTCTGATCTTCCAGATGATTTGAATACTCTTTAGACCTGTGAAATACAGTGGATTACAGTTAGAGTTTTGCTATGGCAAAGCCTGTCCTGTGTTTGTCAATTGAGGGACTAAAAGAATGTTAATATGCTCCATCCAGCTGAAACCAAGACATATAATACAACATGCTTTTAATATACCAACGTAACAATTTTGGGGGCATGTACCAAGAAAATGAAAAGGAAGTAACAGGTCATTTATGTATTTAACTGTGAATACTACACAGGCTTTTAATATTTCTAAGTGCAGAATCTTACTTCAAACATGCAATATTGAATAGCTTCACATGCTATGCAAAAAACAATATTCATGATAGAATTTCTTCTCCTTCAAAAGGTCCCTTTGAGGCAACTTTAACGAGACAGTGTTCTTGTTAATGTTGTCATGTGGAAATATTCCCAAAATACACACAACGCACAAAATCTAAAAATAAACAAGATATTTTAAATTCTATTCCATAGTTAAATATTTTAAAACTTACAAAACATCTGTCGAGCTGCTTGTCCAACCCTCTTCCCTGTCCCTGCCTGCTTCATCACACCGTTCGGTAGACAGAAACAAAGAGAACATCGACCATCAGATGTGTGATATGAAGTAAAGACATTTAGGCACATCAAGGTGGTTTTGCCCTTTTGAGAAACTCTCCTTATAGAAAGCTGCTGATTGATTGTCCTAAATCTCCAGGTGTCTGAACTGGTATTTCTAAAACACAAGCCAGCTGAAAATTTTAAAAAACCCATTGAGATTGTGTCAGGGATCTCCTACGATAATGCCATTGAATCACTTTTATACCACAGCATCAGTCACAGATGAATCATGAACCCTACATCAGTTTCAGTCTCTACACTAATGCACAGCAAGTCCTATACCTCTTTCACCAATTTTTAACCTCTTCTTTTATACTAGGGCTTCATCAGATCTGAGCTAGGGATATGGCAATGTTACCTGGATTTGTTTCACCTTACCCCCACATACGCACAAGCAGAGCCATCCACACGAATACTACTTCTGCATACAGTATAAGGTAAGCAGCTACACTTAATACATATGTATCTAGCACTTTGCTATCTCTCAGATCAAGCAAAATGTCACAGACAAATCTAGTTAGTACTTCAACTTCAGAGTTTTCATGTCACCACAGGTATAACAAAACTGGATTGATTCTGCATATTTTTTTACCATTTTTTAAAATTTGCTTTTATTTCAAACTTTTTACTGAATTGGGGGGGGGAAGGGGTGTGGAAAAAAAATATTCAAAATTATCCAGTTCAATTAATCAATTGAATATGTGAACTCAAGTGAAGCTACTCTTACCATTAGCCAAAAACATCACCAAAAATCAACACAGTCTTTTTATTAATTAATTAAACTTCACAGCTTCTGGTGAAGGAACCCAGAGCCAAAGGCCAATTAAGTATCTGCTGTCATGGAACATGAGTTATGCCAAACAAATGGAAATCTATAATCAAGACGGAAGTAATTAGAGTACATCCACAGTGACATCCAATGTCTAACTTCTCGCCTTCCAGTCGGCTCCGACGTTGAACTCTGCTGAAGTCCTTATTTTGTGCGTTCAGCATTCAGGTATACCCCAAGCTCCACCACAAGGGTCTGGGGACCATCTGATCACCTTCTGTCTCTGTACTTGCTAAAATACAGGTTAGAGAAGTCAAGTAAAAAAGGTGAGAAGCCAGAAAGTGTGGGAACGCTGCTGTCAGACTGGTTGTTTTAGAGGCTTCTGCCTTGTGGTTATTCAAAGACAGCATAACGATGCACGGTAGAGAGGGAAATGGCTTGCTTTGGTTGAGCTCAAGCTCAAACCCAGAAATTCATCAGGGCTTTGTTACCTGTGGATCAGACAGAGGGGTATACAAAATATATTGTCAATGGGAATAAAATAGTTTGATGAGAAATTTAAAATCAGCCCAAACTGCCAGAAGAACAACAATCTAAAAAGGCTTTAAGAATAGGAAAGAAACGGCAGAGCTAAAGAAAGGGGGTATGGGGGAAATAGGAGCAGTTCCAGGGACACGCAATGATCTATTATCCTAATTGTTCTGCTTATTATTCTGTAAACACTCCATCAAATGTTCTCCATGCTTATCAAGCATATGTTTTGAATGCATTATGTGAAACAATTAGAAGCACATGTTTCTTTTTCTATTCATAGAAAAAATGCCAATATTAATCTTATTCCCACGATCTAGCCAGAGCTCTCCTTTGGCTAGACACTCCCCGTGCAGCTGTACTGGACCCCAGTCTGTTTGACCTCTTCCTATCAAGTTCCCCTTTGCTTTTGCAGGTTATAAGACTGGTGCTTCTTTTAGCCTTCCTCGCCCATTTCTTCTGCGTACCTTCTTGCCCATTACCCTATTCCACAGAAACCCTGACCCTTGTAACTCCAGCACATCATCTATTTCTTCTGCATCTCTGGCAGCGTGCTCATCGTGTCTACGGAAGTTCTGTGTTTACGGGTCCAGGGGACAGTGAGGTCTATCCCCACCAAAACTGGACCAAGGATTACCTTAGTAAAATCTTCCCTGAGTTATTTCCCTCTTGCACTAAGCAGAGATGGCAGCGGTGCACATGCCAGCACCAACCCTGCCACAGCAGAACTTGAATGTCAGAGCCAAAAGTACCTCCTGCCTACACAGCAGCACTCAGCACATTTAGCCCTGCCAGCTAAAGGGCATTAATTAGACCAGCCACTGTCACAGGTTAACGCTTACACACAGCGTGGTATGTGGTTAACAAAGCAGGAAGGCAGGGAAAAATGTATGGACAAAATGGAGTTTACAATTTATTGGGTATTCTACTTGCTTTTCCTGTGGGCATACACACAACCTGCTAGCAGCAGGTTTTCTCACAGGAAACCTTCTCAAGAAAAGTATATAGGGGAAAACCCTAAAACACACTTTCATCGTAATGATTATTAATGCGACACCAAGTTCAATGAGTACAGAAGGTCTTGATGCTCACATTTGCTGTCATGAAGAACTCCTGGATGGAAAGACAACCTGGAACAAACATTCCTTTTAATACTAACCTGAGGTGGAAATATAAAATAGGCGTGTACAGAAAACACAGTCTCAAAGAGAATTTAAAATAGCTTCTCCAGACTACCACAATCATATTATAACTTGTACAAAATTCAAATATCTTGGTCACCTTTTTTCCCAACGGTTTTGAAATGTTGTTGTTGCTGGTGATGAACATGGGAAAAAGAAGTGCTCATGATTTTCACAAGGGAGAAAAAGTCCTTCTTCCCTCTTCCAGTATGGAAAATAATGATTTAGGGAAGAAAACTTCAAAGTAGCTTTAAACTATTCTCCTTGCTTCTGTAATAACCAGTCTTTTGCCAGTCTAATCTGCAACTACAGGAATGTCTGTCTGACAGCCCAGCGGCTGTCAATGGGCAACTGCACACAACTGGTTGGCAGAAGACGACCATTTTGAAGAGAAGTTGCATGGGGCGAGAAGAGGGAAAGGAGACCCTGAGAGGAAAGGACACCCTGTGCAGGGTCATTCTTTTACAAAACATTAGACCCAGCTTTTAAGAAAATTGGTGTAACTCATATTTTTGCTTTTGACACTTTTAATTTATGACCTAAAGCACAGAAATTAAGAAAAGAATATAATACAACTGTAGTATTGTTGCAGAATTAATAAAAACACTTTTTAGAAATGTTATGGCTTGTCTGTCTAATATATGCCTCTAAAAACTAGACTCAGTGACAGGAAATCAAGGAGCTCTGGACTAACTTATTTCCTTAATGTCTTAATAGCTTTGAAATTCCTCTTTTAGTGCCACCTTTCCTTTTTGAGTGAAAATGATAGGCAGTCATTTAAAAAAGAAAAAGGAACACAACCTCAAAGCACAGTAACTTGGGATCTTAGTATACAATTTTTAAATAAAAAAAAGAATTTATTCCGCATAAGTCAGCAAGAAAAAACACTTTATCCTCAGTAGAAAAAAATATGAGTGGCAAAAGCACAGTCAAAAGGCAAATCTGAATTAGTACTCCGAACTCTGAGGTCCTTGCCTTTGTCATGAATTGTCTACAAACAAAAAATGTCTTTGCTCAAAAGAAAAAAAATACTGTGCTAATATGAATATTATTTAAAGTATAACATTTTTCATAACATAATGTTAGAAAATATTTATGAAGTACTTATTTTTAAATTAGTACCTCAAAATCAGATTTTTACTGAAGGGTACGATGTTTATATTTTCCAAATTGTTGGAGGGATTTAGTAACATAGTCAGTACTACTTTTATGATTATATCAAACAAGGACTGTTAACAAATCTTCAACAAATTTGAAATAATATCTACTTTATTGTTGATGTGCTTTTCCCTTTAAGCCGTATTCAATAAGTTGAAGAATAATTTTTGGCAAACCCTTCAGAAAAATCTATTTGACTTTAGACTAGGTCTTGAAGAAATCATCAGCAATTATAGGAAAAGAAACTTCTTGAATGATGAAATAGGTTATTACACTGAAGTAGGACAAGAGTATATGTCCCAGTTTTTGAGACAACAGGATGTGATTTAAAAATTCATCTCTTCCACACATGATACTGTGACAGACCGAAAAAGGTTTGACACAAAGAGGACACACAGAATAATCCCTTCCACCACAGCATGCATATCCATATAATTCTTTTATTTTATTTTTATTTTTTTCCCCCGTTCTCTGGATGGGGACATAAAACTCATCACTACAACAACAACCACCATGCTTTGTGGCAGCTAAGCCAGGCACACACCTGGGAGCC
The DNA here is from genome assembly GCF_964188355.1 of Buteo buteo. Lineage (NCBI taxonomy): Eukaryota > Metazoa > Chordata > Aves > Accipitriformes > Accipitridae > Buteo > Buteo buteo. The sequence goes on along the minus strand of NC_134182.1, from coordinate 2,886,055 downwards.
TGGCTGATGGTTTTTTACGAGGCTCTGGCAGCCCCGCTCCCTCTCCCAGACATTTACACACATCTCATTCCCAGCACTACTTGAGGTTCTCACCATAATACGGTGGCTTTACAACCCAGCCTAAAAACAAACACCATAAAATCAAATATTGTAAAACATATATGATTTGAATATTCATTAGTGGGGAAAACAGTTACAGGGGAAGCAAGATATACTTTCGGGGGTTTTGCTAGCATTTCTCTATATTAAATGCTTATTCCAGCACTGATATGGGAAACAGGTTTACTGACACCTACACAGATGATCCGCATAACTCACTAATAGCTCTTCTGTTTACAAAATAAACAAAACATTAATCCAAAATAGACAAAAATATGTAAATTTTTCTGGAAGCAACAGCTCTTACATTACATTGAAGACAATGTCACCATTAAATACAATTTTATACCTGAGGTGGAGACAATGGAAGTTAAAGGCACCCAGTACCTTACAGGATTACAACAAAACATATGAATTTTTCCTTTAATTCATATTATACTTTACACTGATGTCAACATCACAGAGTTGCCTGTTTTAAGATGAAAGGTTGTTTCCCTGATACACAGACTGAATAAACTCTATGCATACCCTGTCACATCACTACACTGAAATTCCTCTGCTGCTTTGGATCATTCCAAACCCACATTGAAACATACTGATTTGGTGACAAGATCTGTTTCTGAAAAGGTCCAGAATGAGTACTGCAATTGCAGGGCTCATCCTCCATGGACAAGCACTTAACCACCTACACTACTGATGTGCAAAACTCATCTCAAAGGAAGAAAAGTTTGCACACACCGGCCTGAATACTTTCATGGGTATTAATCTGGAGCTTCTGCTTCAAGAACTATCAGAGACTGTAATCATTATTATTTTTTTTTATTATTTAGTTTCACACTGCAATAATGAAAAAGAAGAACCAAGAGATCAGGTAATTAGAGCATTATAGTCATAAAAGCCCTATAAATAATTTACTGTTTACCAGTTCTGACCCCAAATCACCTGGTTACAAAAAAGGGAAAAGGAACAAAAGAAACAAATGCCCCTGCAGCTGGTAGCAGTGAACTTAACACAAGCAGCTACATCAAACAATGTGACCTACTCACAGAAAAGCAGTGAAAAGGGCATCCAAATTCAGTATAAACCATCTGCTAACCCACCAGTTTACTGCAGTATTAACAGAAATGCTTACCACAGATTTTCTGATTCCTTTTTGTTGCAGAGAGAGTAAAGCCCATGACACTGAATTGTGACTATCCCAGCCATGCAGCAGAATATTGTGGAAGACAAGTTGTCCAATCTATGGACATGAATATGTTTTTCATGATATGAAAAACACTGCAAGAAGAGTTACCCCTGACCTTAAGCAGAAGAACATTCAACATGTGCGACCACTGATTTTGCAAGTGTACGGCCCTCCAAGCATGAGTCCACCTTTACCTTCAATATGACTCCCAAATGCAGGCTGAGCAGTGTCCATCTGCATACTGCAAACTGCCACTGGAAAAAAAAAAAAAGAAAAAAAAGATGATTAAGCCAATATTTATACCCATAACAGAAAGAGATCATTGTACACATTCCTCAGGCAGATATTCTGCAGGCAGATCTCTGAAATAAGTTCAATGCATGGCCCCAAAAATAGAGAGTGCATGTCACATACTATCATGACTCAGGTTTGCTGTAGTTACACTGGGGAGAAATACCCCATTAAGTTGGTTGGAAAGTTGTTTGGAATACAGGAATTGTGATTTTGTAAAATAATCAGTGGATATGGGGTTAGCAGAGTCATTCTAGATTTGTGGCATGTAAATGAGATCAAAATGTACCAGTATTCATTTTCTTGTGGCAGGAGGAGGGGAAGAAGGTGACTTTAAAATACTAACTATAAATAACAGTATATTCCAAGATATGGCAAAGGCCAAAATGTGTCATTTATATAAATGGCTATGACACAACTGAGAGAGAACAGTTTGTCCTCTTACTCTGAACTTCTGCGGGAGCCCACCTGGCTGGCCTGTGCTGGGGGGAGAAATCTGAAAGTCACAGGAGTTTACTGAAGACTCATGCCAGTAAGTGCAATGTTTATATCTAAAAAATTACACATTTTAAGTGCAATTTCTATATATAGACTATGTAATGTTTTCAAGAGGCCACTATGATCATGTCATTTAAGTACTTGCAGATGGAGTCTATAGCATTTAGCAAAGCACGGCACGCTTCAACCCCACAAGTTCCTGTGGTTGAACCTGAAGCATTTAACCCCCTTTGAAACATCCTGCAAAAGTGAGCATTTAGGTAAAAAAGGCAGGCAGCAGTTAGCAACTCCCATCACATCTATGTTTATGCTTGGTCCCAGCAGCCAGGTCCAGGCAGCCAGAGGTATTTAAGAACATACTTTCCTCCACCATCAATGGCTGGTAGCTGCAAAGCATCTTGGAAAATCTGACAACAATTTTGTCAACAAAATCTGGACCACTGCACTGCAGCGATCATTTTTTAAATGCTGCATGTGCGTGCACTTCATTTCCATACCAGCTTATATCCCATCTTCATATCACAAAGCTAAGCTTAATGGTTGCACCCACCAAATCTACATTGTGGCCATGAGGACTGCATTACCAAAGTGTGAATAGCAAGTAGTAGCACTGTCTCATGATTGATACCTCAAATAAAAAGGAAAATGTCAGAAATATTCAAATGACAACTCTTGTGACTTCCAGCTAGGTCTTGTGTTAAAACTGTTTGTGAAATGAATGCAAAACCTACCCTAGAACAACTATAGAGAGTCCCTAGAAAACATGTAGCCGAAAACCACATCCTATTTGCTGGTTCTCACATTTTAAGAAAAGTTTATCACACATTTAGAAAACGCACATTTTCATTCTAGTAATTAGCAGTCAGCATTCTGCCATTTAAAGCCCTTATGCTCAAAGGCAACTCAGAGCTGATGTCTCCTCATGACTTTAAAACTGCTCCTGGAGCTTCATATGGAAGGGAATACCCTGTGTTGTTTCATGTGTTTTGTAGGTTGTGATCTCAACAAGCTCATAAACATGTCTAAGGCTGACTATAATTTATCTTGATTTAGCAAGTCAACTAGTACAAAGTGTTTAAAATAACTGCTAAGTTGTCCTCCAATTTCCAAAGGGCACTTTTGGTGCCAAAAAGTAGTGGAAAGTCTAAAGAAATATTAGCAGAATAGGTTTTTCTCTAGAAATCATGATTTTCAGTGGTAAAAGAAATTAAAAAGTTTGTACTGCATATTGACTTGATCACTGGTATATGTCAGAATTACATGCAGATCATGGAAAAAAACGTATTTCAAGCACCATTAGCATTCATTTCTGTGTTACTATGCTTTGCTTATACTAAAATTCACTAATATAGTACAAGTAAGCAATAAACAGTCTGAAGTCAGGCACTAAAAACAATCCTGAGCTTTTCTTTTTCTAGACTTTTAAATTTATATTTTGTTCTTTTAAATTTTCTGACTTTTGAACCTGCATGGTACACATTTTCCAAAGTTTCTTTTGCAGCCACAAGGGGAGATTTTCAGGTGTTTTAAAGTAAAAAATCAAAAGCCTTTCATATTCACATGACCCCAGGAACTGATGCTTTAACAAACAAATCAAATAGCCTGATACTCATTATGACAATGTAAGTTTGTTACACAGGTCATAAAATACCTGCAAGAAGTGTCTACGTAATGCTAATATCTTGCTTAGATTAAAAAATACAAGTAGATATGGCAAAATTTTTCTTCTTTCATGTATGTCCAGATATTGTAAGTCATATAGTGTATCGTGATTAGCAATCGTTTGGCTCTGCAGGATATTTTCTAGTGTCTTCTCATGGCAGAATGCTTTTCAAGCTGAGTATCACTGGGACAGTAATATCTAGCCTTGCAGGTATGTGAAAAAATATATCTGACAACAAGATGCCATTAGGTCCCCTTTGTTTAGTGTGAAAATTTTAAGAACATGTTATGTGAAGCTTTTTTTTTTTCCTTAAAAAAACCAGCTAAAATAACAATATTAGTATAGGAAGACAAAGCATGGAACAGTGAAAATGGGTAAGCATTTCTATGTAAATGAAATGCATGCAGAACATCCTAATTGCATGGCTAATCCAGTACATGGCAAAGTTTGCAATATGCTGTTTTCATCCATATGTTTATATATTTTTTTATAGCTTCAAATGCATAAGTTATACTGGAACTTCAACTGGACCAAGCAGCTCTAGGATAAAGTCTATATTAATTATCAGTATCAATCGTTTGGGAAACATGGGGGGGGGGGGGTGAGTGTGCAGAAATGCTCAATTTCCCTAGATTTCAGGGCTGTCTAGCTTTTAAGAGCTGTGTGAAAAGAACAAAGAAAACACCCTTCTCTGTAGTTTCAAGAAAAATCTTCATTCGAAGCGATTAAAATCTTCCAGTGGTTTCCAAACCAGGAATGAATTCAGCAAGTGCTTGTATTTTCAAGGCAGGGCTTGCTGCATCTCTCACCACAAAGAACAGAGAAGACCTAGAATTACAGCAGAAGCTTTACTGAACTATGGATTTCATTGCCCCTTCCCAGGCTCATTAGTTCAGCTAACAGCTTCTACTCGTTAAGAGGCTCTGTGGGTAGCAGCAGCAGCAGTCAGTGATGCTAAAGCAGAGGTGCCTGCAGAGACCCCGGTTCAGGCTGTCTCTTGGGCTGGAGATGACACTGTAAGCCCTGGTTAGGGAACGTTCTGTTTATTTTCATTTTATTCACATTCTATTATGATTTTGTTTTCACACTCAGGCCAACTTCACACCTCTCGGGCTATGCCTTTTGTACCTCAAAGGAAACTGAAGAATTATTGGTCATATGCTGCTTTTACTTACATCCCTTTAACCCCCATTCAGGCAGGGTCAGATAGCTGTGAGGGGAAAAAGATGCCCTTCGTGTTAGCATCCCTCTGTGGAAGATTTTTCATTTGCTTCTATATTTAGTCATTTTGAGCAATAATAGAAACTGAAATCTCGCCTCCTGGAATACAGTGGCTTAAGCATTTGAAATGCTTTTGCTGGAGGGTGCTGTTAGCACTTCTGTGCTTTTTTTTTTTTCCTCTCCCAATCCAGTATCCATTTCTTGCTGTACTGCATAATGAATATGAAACGTATTTTTGATGGATATACAGTCAACCAGCAAAATCTCCAGGTTCAATAATGAAAGCAACAATAGATCCCTAGGTGTATACACACATGCGTTGCCTTTGCTCTTCCCTGAACACAAAATCTGGTTGATTAAAGGGTAGGGCCTTAATGAGGTCCCAGTGTGATGTAAGGTTAAGCTGTGTGGGGAGGATTTGAGGATGTAGCAGAGTCACCTACACACTCTCTACCACAGTAGAAGCTGTCCTTAGAGAATTAAAGAGTCCCAGAAGAAAATCACTAGAGCAAGGGGACTGATGGGTTTTTCCAGACTGGATCAGTTAGCAACTTGAGCAAGCCTTTTCTTTGATGGTGTAAGGGGAGAAAAGTTTTACCATCTTGTCCTGATTTCATCTGGGATAGAGTTAATTTTCTTCCTAGTAGCTGGTACAGTGCTATGTTTTGGGTTCAGTATGAGAAGAACGTCGATAACACACTGATGTTTTCAGTCGTTGCTAAGTAGTGTTTAGACTAAGTCAAGGATTTTTCAGCTTCTCATGCCCAGCCGGCAAGAAGGCTGGAGGGGCACAAGACATTGGGAGGGGACACAGCCAGGACAGCTGACCCCAACTGGCCAAAGGGGTATTCCAGACCATCCCCATTATATAAACTGGGGGGAGTTGCCCAGGGAGGGATCACTGCTCGGGAACTAACTGGGCATCGGTTGGCAGGTGGTAAGCAATTGCATTATGCATCACTTGTTTTGTATATTCCAATTATTTTTTTATTATATTTGTCATTTTATTATTGTTATTACTATCATTATTAGTTTCTTCCTTTCTGTCCTATTAAACTGTTCTTATCTCAATCCATGACTTTTACTTTTTCCCACCGGGTGGGGACAAGTGAGTGAGCAGCTGCGTGGTGCTTAGTTGCTGGCTGGGATTAAACCATGACACGTCTCCAGACAGTAAAAGTGCCAGTCTCTGGGGAATATATTCCTGTAGCAATAGTCCCTGTCCTTCCTTGTGCATCTGTGTCAGAGGCAGAGAGCACAAACTTCCTGTCTTCCTTGAGCTCTTGACAGAAGCCCAGCTAGGAGTTGTGAAGCAGATAAAACATCACCCATTTGAAAAAAGAAAAAAATAAATTTACTTCCACATACCTTCATGGCGCTAGCTGACATGAAGAAATTTAGGCTGCTCCTCCTCATGGAGTGGTCATTGCAAATACCCTGTGCTACGAGAACTGCATGCTCTTCTCCCCAGGTAACAGCCTCCAGCTGACAAGATGTCACAGTTCAGGGGGCAGCGGCACAGTTTCGTGTCAGTTTGTATCATGTTAAATAGCTATGCATGGCATAGCAAGAAAGGAGAAGGCAAGTGTACCACTTAGACAAAAAAAAATTTCATGTGAAAACAACAACAGTGGACAAACCTCAGTTTCTTTTAACAATACATTATTTTCTTACCAACTTCTTCCCCCAAAACTGAAACCAGAACAGGCTGCATTGTATAACCAGAACTTGCCAGTTTGCTGTCCTGTGCTGTTTGTGGCTATTGCCTGAGAGAAAACGGATGATCCACCAGCCAGATTGCCAGGAAAAGTCATTCAAGAAATTAGATCCGTTCCTTTCACTGCCAACAGGACCTGGAGCACATCATGTAGACCAAGCTTGGATGTGATGATAGGAGCCCAGACATTTCTAAACATCTAATTAGCCATCACTGCATTACTGGGACCTTAACTGTAAACAAAAATACCCCATGTGCTCCATTGTCCAGTTTGTAACGTGAGCATAAAGACATTTCCTACCTCACACATATATTTTGGAATTTAATACGTTAAAGACACAAATTGTGATGTAAGTCCCTACACTAGCTTCATGGTGCAAGCCTGAGATAAAATTGACATCATTTAATTTGATATCTATGCACAAATCCCACAGCGTGTGTAACAAGCAGTATAGCACTGATGACTCAAAATCTTATACACCCTTAAGAAGTGGAAAGCAATCTTTATATTTTTTATGTGCTTATCTCTATAATATCTGAAAATATTGCACATATTCAAACCCAGAAATAAGACTTATAACCTTCTTTTTTTCTCTCACTTTGTACTTCCTCGATCAGCCACAGGAAATAGCTCATCTGGTTTGTATACTTTGGTTTGTTTGTGTGAGCGGATGTATGGTATGAAAAAATGACATTGAGCCAAAAAATGATAGCTTCACATGCTATTTTCAGAGAGAAAAAGCACATGGCTAGTCTGATATCCCACTGCACTGAATTTCACAGTAATTGTTTACCTCTGAGGTATTTACTAATCACATGTGTGAGCTTTCCTCATGGCTGACAGTTTCAATTTTAAAGCTTAAAATTCCTCTCAGGAAAAATCTCCGTGGAGATTTTAAATATCAGGATAAAGATCTTGAATTGGCCTGTATTTTCCATATTTGGAGGAGTGTACAGAGCAGAACAATGGGGTGATTTTTTTTTTTTTAATTATTATTTTTTTTGAGACCAAAGGGATTTCTGTCCTTGAAACTGTTCAGACAATTTTCAGGGTGTGAGACTTCATTCCTAGGTGTAAAGAACTCATCTATTTAGTTCTCAAGGTCAGGGAAGTATGCGTCAGTGTGTCCTACTCTGTGCTGGCAAGGATACAGACAGGTTTGGGGTTTGGCTTTTTTTTTTTATCGCTTGTATTGTTGTTTGTGGGATGGGCTCATGATTAGTTGTTTCAGATTTTTCTTCCTGTGATATCACAGCATCATAGAATCACTTAGGTTGGAAAGGACCTTTAAGATCATTGAGTCCAACCACTAACCTAGTACTGCAAAGTCCACCACTAAACCATGTCCCTAATTGCCGCATCTACATGCAGCACTGCAGAGTAATGAAGGAAGATGGTGGGAAGACTGCTTCATGGTGGGAGAGGGCATGGTGGAAAACAAGTTTTGCTTTTACGTTTTAATCAGTCCACGTTTGCTAACCATGTGGGTTGAATTAATGTGCAAGATACATCCATATAGTATGTATGGAAATACAAACTCATAAATTGTTATGCCCTAAAATGCTGGCATGTGTACCGCTTTCCTCCCAAAATCTGATCACAAAAACTCATTGTTGAGCTCAGCCTACAAACCTAAATCCTTTGTTACTTCAGGATCAGTTGTTCATGTACACACGTGAACAACCACACGCCAACCATAAGGCAAGTGGTCCTGAAAATGTGTCGTTAAACTACAGACAGTAAATCCTGATGAGAAAAAGAATATCTTAGAAAGGGCTCTCATATTACACAGATCAAAGCTGGATCCTGCTCTTCTAATCCCATAGTGAAGGCAGAAAGCTTGTTTCTTTGCCCAGCATACTATGTACATACAGTCTTAACTGCTTCATGGACACACTGAATACTATCTGAGGAGATGTGATTCCAAATGATCACTTTTCATTTGAATATAAAGAAAAAATGGTTGATATTTTGCTGTAACCAATTTTCTACCAATTGGACATATTTCATGAAAACAAAGACTGATTTTAACAACAAATACTGTTGTTAGTTAAATGAATAAAAAATGCCTAGAAAATAGGAACTCTATTTTCTGGGAATTTTTGCCATTACAACCACTTGTTCTTTAGGAAAAAAAGTAGTTTCTAAACTGGATATGTCTGTGAAAGGTACCTATCACACATTCACTTTACTGTGTACTTTCACTCTGACAGGCAGATGGTCTATAGTTTGACAGTGACCACGGCTACTTACACCACACTCTTAAGCTTTACATCTGCATGGTATCACTTTCAAGATGAAATAATGAAGTAGCAGGCTTAATTAGCTGTTAAAGTATCTAGTGTAAAACTGCCAATTTTTACTTCATAAAGCTACCACCCATCTCAGGAAAAAGAATAGAATAGACTGAATTCACTTTATAAATCCAAATGGTTGTAATTATTATCTTGAACTCCTGCAGTCCTAGTAAGTTATTTACAGTGAGATACAGTTCTTAAAATTTCCTTTGGAATGCCTGAAGTTTGCAAGCAAAGAAATAACTCCCACAAACCCATCTCTGCTTTGACAGAATTGCAAGAGCAAATGGGGTCAAATTCTGCCTTAGCCAAAATCTCCTTACCTCTCTGTAGATGCTCTGCCTCTATTCATATGGGTGGTGGACAGTGATCCTGGCTTTCAGTACGGAACACCTCTTGTATTTATAGCCTCAATAATTATTAAAGATCACAGGTGTTCTTGATGAATAAACTAAAAAAAAAAATATAGAACCAAAGTCATTCAAATTTTGTCTTGGAGAAAAAGCAAGCCAAAACAAAACAAGACACCTATCAGATTATCACATTTACATTATAAATGTGAAAAAAAGTCTCACTAAGGGAACATTTTCTTACACTGAATTAGGAATCTCCCACCTTTTAACTACAGATGTCATGTGCTCTATGACAATAAAGGGATAAGGAAATATTAGTACAGTTGGGCAGAATGGGATGCACCCTTCTAGACCTAGGATGAAAGGCTCCCAAATGTCAAAGGAGCCTGCCATACCCAGCGCGACCTGTCAGGTGTTTATAGTGAACTGGAACTGTCATTCTCTGAGGATTTTCCTGTGGGCATCATTCAGGAAGGAAAATTAGTCCACCCAATTGTAAAGGACATCTCAACCTGCAGAGATTCTCTGAAAGCTCAATGAAAATATAAACAGTCCTGATTTTTCTGAACTTCTAAGAATGAAGGCTATGAACTAGTGGAACAAGATTCAAAGGGAAGCATTGATTTTTATCAGTTGATGTCTCCAGACCAAAACTAGGTATTTTTCCTCAGAATGGTTTTTAGTCTGACACAATTTAGTGGTTAAATAAACAAAATGTTTTCTTTTATTCCAGCTGTTAGACTAGATACTGCATCCAGCTTTTACTGGTTTGCCATAATCTAAGGATTTCTAAAGGCAGAATAACCCATGATGCCTCCTGAGATGCATCAGCTCTCATCACTCAGGCAGTACTTCAGTGTAACTATCAACATTAGCACTGATGCGCAGCCTCACAATACATCCCCACCCAGAAATACTGAACTATCATTAAAACTATTCAGATGTCTGTAGACAATTGACTGACAACCAGGTGTCACCAGCTGAAGCACCCAGATGTCTTTGAAATCCAGGTTAAGAATAGGAAGTTGACTTTTGGAAGGTGCTGACTAAGAGTGAACGGCAGCATGTGATTCTAAAGCTCCGAGCCTTCATCCTTTCTGGTAAACAGATAAGACGCCATTTAAGGCAAGGGAATCGGTGATTTTTTTTATTTTCTTTTTTCCTCCTCTTAACTTTTTTCTCCTATTAACTTTTTTTCTCCTTCAGTCATAAAATTGTTGAAATGATCATTTTCATCTTACTGTGCTTTATTCTTATCTGACAGTGTAGCACTGGGAACTCAGGGAATCAGCATATTACTTTTCTTTTTGCATGTTACTTTTTAAATTGCAAGTTCCCCAAGATCTGATAGTATTAAAAAAGCAGAGAGGGAAGAAAGTCAATGGGACAAGTGATAGAGATCTTTACTGATGGTGACAAGTTTATCTTATACATAAAAATGGTTTGGAAGTTCTTAGTTACCTGAAAGCATTCCAATCAGCATTTGGTGGCTGTAATCCCAACAGACACGCACTATTAGATTCTGGTAGCAGGGAGAAGAGTATTAGTCCTCAACACTGAATACAGCAAATTTGTAGGCTGTTTTTAGGATAGCACTGAATTTAGTTGAAGGGCAAGGCTTGATCCCCCATTCCAGGCTCCAACATATGATGAATAATAACATTTCTCAGTGTATTACATTACAATAAAATACTCTACTGGGCAATTCTGTCATCAACTGCCCCTCTTCCCTCCCCAGCCCCTACATACTTTCACTACTCAGAGAAAAGCTTGGTTTACAAACACTTATGAAAAATAAGTCACAAAGAAGATGCTGGAGCATTGATTAGCGATGGTTCAACGTAAAACCAGTTCATTAGGTACAGACACATTTTCAAACCTGATGAGTTTGTTAACTTCCAATATAGTAGGCAAACAGATTATTTGTCTTTGCCACAGCACTAAGAAAACTCTCCATGAACAGACTTGTATTACATTGACAGGTCTAGGCTATCTCCCCTTTGAGTGCTAAATTTCATTCTTTTTGTCCTAGATAACAGATGAGAAGAATTTTCACATTTCAATAAAGTATAAATATTGTGTAGAGAGTACTGAGTGAGCTGAAACTGATGTTTTCTGTAGTCAAGCCAGCCCCAGACACTCAGGTGCTGGGAACTCCTGCCCTGCCTGTGCTAATGGATACGGATGCACTAGGGTCAAACAGTTTTGTTACAGGCAAGCATTAAGACTTTGCTCCACAGGATCATATACTGGCAGTGTGGCCAATTCTTGATTCGAAGGCAAGTTCAACTTTCTTTTTTATGGAGTAAGAGTAACACGTTTTTGGTTAAGTTGCGATTTCAAAATTAAGCTTCCTGAAAGACTCTTGGTTATGTCAGTACAAATTTGGCTCTCGGACACATCCAGTGAAGCGCTAGAAGGACTAGCACTTAAATTTAGCTAGATTCCATGCTGGTATTATTAAATCCACCTTCTGCTTTCAATGCTGTTGACATTAAAAGACCTTGACTATCACTGATGTTATATACCAGTAAGAGAAGTGCTTAAGCAGTCCTGCAGAGTCCTTCCAGAGAACTGGGTGAGGAATTTGCTGCTCGTGCTTGGTGAATCCTATTTTGCTCCACACACGATTTACCAAGCAAATTAATGAGTTGGAGGGATTTCTGTTTCTTTGTGCTACCACCTCAGCTGTAGCCAGCCATGTATTCCTGACTTTCCAGAAATATCCCAAAGGTTTTATTTTATAAAGAGGGGCTGCAATACCAGATTCTACAAAGGGAAGAGTCTTATCTAGAAGAGGAGACAAAGATGGAGCTAAATGTTAAAATAGATTGTTCTAACTTTTAATGGCATGGAGAACATGGACAGATTTATGTAGCTGATGGTACTTACATATGAAGCCAAGGAATGTCTTTTTTATCTGTGCATAGATGAGAAATCTGAAGTGATTCCTACTGACAGTAATTGCATCCAAACCTAAATTCATTGGAGATGAAAAATAAACAGCAGCCAAAACATTTCAAAAAAGTTTTCCTCAAAAGTATGTGTACACTGGCAAGGCTTTCTAAGAAGAAGCTGACCAGTGTAAGCAAGTAATGAAACCTGCTTAAGATGGAAGTCTTTCATAGGAGCATCAATAGGTTTTGCTCCAGTACTAATAAATAAGTCCGCACACATTTATAACAATGCAATAGGATACAAATCATGGTTCAGAGGCAGTAACAGCCTAAAGTTTGTGGCCAATTTCCTATTAATGAAAGATTATCTGTCCTTTAGAACTTAGGAAGTTAAGTAGAACTCTGTCTCCATCTTTGTGAATATATCTTCATTTAAGTGTGTCACATATACATGCATAGACACATGACTTTAAAAGGGTAATTATGACAAACGCACATAGAAAGAAAAGAAATTTGTCATGTCAGCAAATAAGTATATAAGCAATTAAAAGAAACATCCAGTAAGTTGTAAAGAGCAATTTAAAAAACTTTAAAAAACAAATCTAGAAGTACAAAGTATAAAGGCTGCTACCCATAAAGAGAATCTGAAGGGGAACACTGCCCTTGTCAAAGTTTTTGTTTAAGAGAATTGTGAGTAATTCTAAGAGCTTAAAAGGAAAGCAAGACCAAGTGTATACACTAAAAGAGGACTTATTTGCTCTAGTCAAGTGACTCAGGGTGTGAAACATCTGAGGTTTGGAAGGGAGCAAATGGGTCGTTATCTATATTATAATATTTTAGAAGTCCTGCTGTGTACGCTGCTGATTGAAAATCTAGATTATAACTTGTGCTGGGTGATGCCAGCAGTATAGGTAATAAACTTAGTGGTATTATTTTTAAAAATATTACCATGTATGTTTTACATAGATTATTCATTTAAATTATGTATCCTTTCTGTGGCTGTTTTCAGTTTTTGAAAGGCCAAAAGACTTACACTGAGGTCTAGGTAATTTAAGGTCCTGAGCATATTTTTTCTAATTGGAGTTTCCTTTCTTCCTTCTATAACTTTATGGTTCATTGGGGAATATGTGGCATGGCAAGTTGTTCAAATGTCCCAGCATTTGAAGTAAGCAGATTAGTAAAAGTTTAAACTGTCATGCATGACTACTCGTCTTCATAAATAAAATACCTCAGAGTGTTTAAAAAGACTGCTATTCAGGACTCCCAAAGTGGCTTGTGAGCACTTATGTCCTGAAGGATCAGTCCCTCAGCACTCAATTATCTTCAGCACTTTTGCTAAAAATCATATGCTCAGGCTTACCCAAGCAGGGAAGAAACTGCACAGTAGTCCACTGCGTGAATGAGACTGCTACTGTGGTGGGGAACACTGAGTGAAAACAGGACGAGCTATCTTGCTTTTGGTAGGATGAATATTCATCCCAGGGGTTAGTCTGGGGCAGCTTCTGTGCTGCAAATTCACACTCCACCATTCTGCACCTTAACTGCCTCATGTGCAGAAGATTTTTGTAGCCCACTGACGATGAGAAATGTAACATAGTTTTCAACCACAGGTATATTGGCTGGGTATGTTTGTCTTACAAACACAACCCCTTTAACTGAAGGGGTGGCTCATAAAGAGCGGCATCCACAGATGGCAGGCAGCCTGGGCACGGCCAAAGGGACTCAGAAGAAAGAGTCCGCGGTGATGAGCATAGTGTGAAAACCTAAATAAAGGAGAAAAACGAAATCAAAGAATATAAGGGGTGAAAGAAGTCCCAGCTAAGGTGTGTACAGAACAGTAATTGCTGAAATGTCTATCTGAAGAAATCATTCCTCACATGGAAGATATCTAACAGTACAGGCTACCAAAGCGCTTGCAACCTTATCCCAAAGCACACAGAAGGAATTCCTATTTTTCTTTGTCTCACAATGTTCACAGATTTTTATGTAGCAAAAACTACTATCATCACCTCCTAGATGGCATAGCGCATAGACTCTTTGGAAGACTATTGATGGTAAGAGTCTGTTGTTCGTGCCTACATATTTGTTTATAGTGAAATAACATACATTATCATCTTTGAAGAGCTGAAATGTTCAGTTGTTTACCATATGCAATGTCATTCCTGACAGAATATAAGGAATTCAAAATTTGCAATGTACTCCATCATTAAGATAATTATATGTAATTTCACTATAGTTGGGATATCGAAATAAAGTGTAAGTCACAGGCTTAACTTCAGTCTGGCACCATGGATCGTACATACAATACTTAAGCCCCAAATTTCAAGAGGATTAAACACTATTTAAGTCTAAGACTCTGTATCTAAAATTTAGTAAAAAGAATAATTTCTAACATCTACTGTAAATATGGAAACAATATTTTTAACTTTGGTTAAAAAACTACCTTCTATTTTTTATTAAATTCTGTGCTATCTTACAGATACTTGTTATCTCCAAGTTGCATTTCTGTACATACCATATAAATATTATTGTACCTATAATAAAGTAAAAATTTATATCTTTGCTTAAATTAAATGCATACACTTTGCTGATTTCTAAGCAGCGCACTTGCATACTGAATAAACCATAAAATCCAACCAGAGCCTTATAATCCCGTGTTAGGGAAACTGTATGGTACTTTATTCCTAGCAGAGAGACAAACATATGCCCTTTTCTTCAGAGGATCTCTATCTGATTGCCAGGGTCACACAAAAACATGGACAACAAGGAGGAAGCAAAGTAAACTCCAAATAAGGCCTAAAAACCTCTATTTTCCAATTCACTCATTACTTCTTATATGTCAGATGATCCAGGACATTGATTTCAGGACTCTTTTCCCACTCCTAAGTATTTAAAAAATGTCTAACTAGATGAAAGCACACTTCATAGTGTTAACCACAGTTTAGCTTTATTAACATACCCATTCTCTGAGTCATATAATAAACTGAAAAGAGAGAGAGACAGCTTTTCTTACATGTAATCCGCAAACGTCGCATTATTGCTGTTAGGTAACAGGATAATATTTCTATAGCATGAATTCTAGATACTGGCAATACCAAGCCTTAGCCTACATCTTCAACAAACTAATTCCTTGTAAAACCAGCATGTTTTTCCGCATATAAAGACTGCATAACCATACACTGTGCCTTTACTTACTCCTTTTTGAGTGTTCAGCGTCTGTGACCAGAATTTTGTCTTGAATTTAACCTCTGTGGTAGGAGGAGCAGCTTCAAGGGACCCTAAGGACACTTGAGCTGGCACCGTGGAGCGCGGCTCTCAACGGCGCAAAGGCAGGACGGGGCAGCACCCTCGCCACCACCCACCTGAGGTCTTGGGGTGGGTGTAAAGGAGGAACGGTGTCGTGACTGGTTACAAATTACTAGGACCTTAAATAACCCACGATATAGAACTGTCTTCAGGCTCTTTCTACTTATTCTGGGGATCAAAGGAGCAGAGTATTGCCCAGGGCTATATTTTAAATGGTATTTAGATGCTATAGGATTCAAGTGGGTGCTTAGTGAGGCTGATAAATGTACCTAAGCATCTGAAGTCCATTAGGCTTCTGTTTTTCATCTGTAAACCTACGCACTTTCATAAATTTACCTTATAAAGCTATTCGCGTGTGAGGGTGTAAGTGGGTGTATATATATATTATCACTCCTGTACCTACTCTTCTGAAGCTACGCTGGTCGCTGCTCAGCTACTACTGAAAATCCAAGCCGTTTCTGTCTTTCAAACAAGTAAAATGGTGAGCAACTACGAAAACTAAACTATGTCTATTATGTTCAGTTGAACAGTCAAAAAGTTAGCAAGCTAAGAAACACTCGTCAATAGAAAACTGTGAAATTTGCTTGTTTAAGCTGGCAGTTACAATAGACATTTCTAAACCGAAAGCTGAAGGCAACCATCTCGCTGAAATGTGATGTCAGGTATGACAGGAACGGCGTGATAGACTTGCAGAGGGGAATATTAACCCGCCAGTTTACCACTGGTGGCAAATTTAAGAGAGAGAAGGAAAATATTAATATTGAATATTTGTACAGCATTTGCTTGCTTAACTGTTTCTTCTTTGGAGTGTCGTTCCAGAATTAAAGCACAGTTAAAGAATGCTTTCAATGTGTCACCAAAAAAAAAAAAAAAAAAGGAAAAGTGCCAGATCTCATTGCTAAGACCCTGAGCTACCTAGTCCCTTGTGAGAAGAGATTAAATGAAATGAGTAGGAGACAAAGAACACCATATGATTTCACCTGAACTTCAGAACCCAGCAGCATTATTTTGCAATTTCAGGTAAGTACAGCCAGCACTTTATTTAGATATAAATTGCTTTTCCACATTGCTTAAACTACACAGGGAGCAGATCTACACTATTCCCCTATGTTCCAATCAAAGTCAACTTCAGTTCTTTCTTGCTCATTTCGTATTTATGTGCTGGATTTCTGCAAGTAATGCACAACGTATTCCTGGGTATTTGACTGTATTGTATTTCATTTGTCATATACATTGCTAGGCCAGTCAGGAACAATTACACAAAACAAAGCAGTAACACTTGGTGGAAACAATGCGTCTTTGAACGCAACAGTTACATTGCTGATAACATAAATTATATGCCATATACACAACACTTGGTATTTGTCAAGGCTTTGGTACTTAGGTGCCTCTATTAGGATTAATATGTTTCAAGGCAGCCAGAGCACTACAGCAATTAATCAAGTTTCCATAATTAAGGTAACCTTGATTTAAGTAAATTATCCTTAAAGCTCTCAAGAATCAATGGTTTAGATAAAACTGCTAAGTCAGTAACTCTGTGGTCTGTAACTGGATTCTTAGAGTTCATTTATGGAATAATATCCTTACGTGAATCCTCCCCTCAATACCTTTAAAATTCAGATCTACTTACCAGTCCATACAACCGTTCTGCAGAGGACAGCCCTGAGAGCCACCGACCAGTCTGCTGCAGTCATAGTAACCTACGGCTGCAGCACCACTGGCTATATAACGTGCTTCAATGCAGTACCATTTCCTCCTCCTCAAATGTTTATTGAAAAAACACCCATCTATATGTCTGAGCCTAAAGTCATGAAACTCAACAGCAAACTTCTAATGGATTTCAATGGGAATAAAATTGGGTCATACAAAAGCATCTCATAGGTTGAATTAGCAAAAGCGTTGTCCATCTCTGGAGCCTCTTATACATGAAGAAGAGCCAGAAATGTTTAAACTTGCCAACCTTTCATTTAAGAAAAATAGGTAAATATTTTAAGTTATTGAATTAATGATGTGAAATGAGATGAACTAGGAAACTAACCATCACCAACTTCCAATGGAAAAACAACTGGAAAAAGGAGAACTAGGAAACTGTTTTAATCAGACTATACTGCATTCCCCTGGGTAATCTCCAAAAAGAAATACAAACCAGGAACACAATGTCACAGTTTAACCCCAGCTGGCAACAAAGCACCACACAGCCACTCTAGGCCTATAAACGTGTTTACTTTCAAAGCTAGACATTGCTGGCCAAATTGTGAGATAACAGAGGCTGGCCTGTTGTGTTACTATGGCTGGCACCACTTCTCCATTCCACCTAAAAGGACTCACAATTGTTATCAAGCAAGCCCTGAGTCCCAAATTCCTTAATATTCACACCCACTGAACTCCAAATAGGAACAAAACAAAATAGAATATAATAGCAGAATTTGTGGACAGCAGGATGAAGTGTGAAGCACTTCTTTTAACAAGAACAGTGGTATTGCAAAATTACTCTTTCTTTCATAGAGATGTTTATCAAATGAAACCAGAAAGAATACAGTCTTAGGGAAACCTGGACCTAATCCAAAGCCCATTGAAATAAACACAACATCTCTTATTGATGTCCATGAACATTATTTTGGGTCCTGTGTATGAAAAGTGACATTGCCTGTGAGAGAAATCAGCAGGCCGTGTACACTAGCAGTAGAGCTAATGCTCTCCCAAGGGGGGGTAAAATAATAAAGCGTGCACAAACGGGTTCTGATTCAACAACACTCCTGCTTGTGCATGAAAATCAACGATAATTGCAACGAAGGTATGTCACCTTCCTTCAAGCCACACTGGGATTCATTGTTAAGCTCATGGTGAGATGAAGACTGACACAGCTGGATGAAAAATGCCTGAGATAGATGCCATCTATCTATAGATAGATGCTGAGATTGAAATGTGTTTGAGAAACACCAAGAAGCTTAAGTAAAAAAATGTATTGTAAGTTTTACAGAAGATCATCTGCAACATGTCCAATTTCTTCTCCTGTGGTCCCACAGTACTTCCCTCACATATGTGAGACTGGAAAGTAAAACAGATCAGGACCTCATAAAGAAACGGCATGGCCTGGGGTGAGTCAAAGTGGATCTCCCACCAGGTAATCTGATGGGGGTGCGAGTTGAGGGCCACTCTTTCCACAGAAGTTGTGGATCACGCACATCTTCCTTAATAGCTCCAAATGTGAGGTTTGAAATTGTCAGAATCATTCCCTAGAAGCACAAAGTCTTCTACTGCCTGTAGCTGGCTTCAAGGAATTTGAAGACTTTGATTTTGGAATCTCAGGCCTTTCTCGTTCTCGAGCAGAAGGAGGCCGGTCCCTTTCTACCTGACTCCTTTTTGCGTCAATCAGATTATACAACATGCCAAGAAGCCGTTTTATGTATCATCTCAAGACTGAGACACTGAAGCCCGAGAACAGTTAATGAGATTTTGGCGACGTCAAATATAAAAGTGAAGCAAAATTCCCAAGATTTAATCAGAACTCATTACTTAAACTTTATGTGGAATCTAACACCAGCTCCTTATTGTGTCTTTTGGTTTGTATCTAAATGTAATGTTCATGCCAGAAGAGCAAAAAGCAGCTGCCTCTTGAATTCAAGTTAGTTAGAAATGGCTCTGCCACATTTGGTATCTAATGCTGCATAATGTGTAAAAATAATGTTTATGTATTTTTCAGTTGATTCTAAAATGTATCTCAAAGTACTTTCCAGGAAAATCTGAATACAGCAAAACAAACTTAATCCTGAAATAGAATTCACAAGGACAGATCTCGAAGCCTTGGTTTGTCAGAGAACGTGAAAAAAACCCACCAAACAGTAACAAGCTTAGCTTCATGATCACAGAGTGCTCCCACTCTTCTGACTGGAGTTTATCAATGATTTACAGGAGGCATAATAAGCCCCTGGCATGTATCTCTTTACATATTAAAAAAAAAAATCAGATTAAGAAAATGACTGGGCATTGGAAAAGAAGAAAATACTTACTTTTAGCTGAGTTTTGCTGTAAATGGAGTATCAATAAAGCAAAAAGATGCACAATAACCATCTTGGGTAAGAAGAAAGGCTCATTAGCAGAATAGTGAAATGGCAAAGTGAAAAAGAGATCATCAGTTGAAGGTGAGAGGCCAAAACAGAACAGAAGCAGTCAGGAATATACTCCACAAGGTAAAGCTCAACTACAGCACTGAGAGTTTAACTTATGACTGATTTTATAACTGAATTGAAAAGACTGCTGAAGGCAACCTGAAATAGTAATGTTAAAATGAATGACTGCATTCTATAGAGAGGGAAACCTCTTCAGCATTCGTAACCACACAGGACCATTCCTGTCAGTTTAAAAGCAGGTACCATTTTCCCATGTGACAAAACTACTTTTTCCATTTTAAATTTCACTTCTAAGAAGACATTATCCCATACTGGGATTTGGAAACAATTTAGCACAATCCTGCTTAGAATTAGATATATTATTTTTCAAAGCAGAAGAGATGCACATATGAGTAGCGATGTGCTATTGCTCTTCATGAGTGGTTCACCATCTAGCTTGATGAAAGAAGGTAATTTTTATATATTAATAATAAACCAATGATTTTCACATGCAGGAGGACATGAAAAATTCAAGGATTTCAATCAAAGATGGACCTAACTTAGTTTCAAGATTTGAAGTAATTGGTAGTCACAACACTAGACAAGCCGTTCCAGAGCTTGGTAACCCTCATTGCTAAATGTGCAGTTTATTTCTAATCTGAATTTCTAATGTTTGGGTCTTTTCCTGTTCTTTTGTGTTATCTTTAAATGGTCATTTGCTATAAGGTACATTTCAACACTTCTTAAGCTTTATTTGGAAAAGAATTATAGATTACAGTGCTTAGGCTTCTAATGAAAAGACCTTTGCCTCTGGAACTTTGATCAGGTAGTTCTTAATTATTTTCCACATACTTCTCAGTTTTTTTAACATCAACTAAAGGCAAAGTTTGACACATATTTCTTCCTTATTTCACATACAGAGATAATATCAGGATCATATTGACTGCTCTATTCTTGCTCACATACATAAGAATTTGATTCACTATCTCAGTTATAGCGCTGAAATAAGAGCACGTGTTCTATTACTATTGCCACTATTTTGCAAAACTTCACAGCACCAAACTCTTCCAACAGTTTGTACACTGAGTTTATCTAAATTTCAGGCCACAGGAAACAAAGAACTCCTACACCACAGAGACCAAAATTCATCAATGCTCAGACATGTAAGGGCTTACTTTGGACCAGCTTATAGACACTGTTCACTTGAGCAAGCAGTGAACATGAGAGTCAGGATATCAGTTTCTTCCTGGAGAGAGAGCAAGAATGCCATTTTGACTTAATTATGACCTACTGTAGTAATGGAGAATTTTCCAGTGGGAAGAAAATCTTAATCCCCTGTCTGTCACTTCTCTAGCGTTAGAAAAAAGCAGCGTGATACAGCCCAGATGTCCTGTAAAATATTTGCTGATAGGCATGCGGCAGAAAAGCAGAACTCCTGAGATTTTAAGCCAGTCCGTCTAGCCCTTCAGCATTCTGCAACCTTGATATCTACAACCCATTAGTCCTGTCATACCTAGAGGACTCACTATGAGTCTGAATTTCTTATTCATATCAATGGAGTGTCAACCTTTGTAATGTTAATCTAAAGTTAATGCTGTTACCTCCACTACTGCTAAACAGAATAATTAACAAATAGACAGCCTTATACAGGAAGCTTCAGCATCCTCTTAAGAAATGACAGAAATGACCTTGGTTTTCAAGTGATGTTTTATTTTCAGATACAGCATAGCATTAACACCTACTACTTTAATTTTTATGCTAAAATGATCCCTGTCATCTGGTTTGCATGATTTGTCTTAGGGCTGTCCTTTTTCTACAGATATATAAACTTCAGGTTTCAGATGCTCTTTGACTTGTAAAAGGAATAATTTAAAAAAAAAAAAAAGCTATTTTGGAAGTTAGCTATACCATTTCCACACCTTTGATTAAAAAAAAAAGAGAAAAAGAAAGAAAAGACATCCTACCAAAATCTTCAAGCATTTTCTGTCTGCATTCTGTCTGGAAACAAAGCAAGAACACCTTTCTGCATGAGATTCTGGCACTTCTTTCTTCAGTTTCAGTGACTGCGAAGGAAAACTGAGGTGAGCAAAAATTAGTAAAACATGGAAAATTATACTTAGAATTTTCCTGATTTCAGAATAAATTGGGTGCAACTTCTGGCCAAGCATTTCTCCTTCCCTCAAACTAATTCTAGCTTTTATTCCTATTTCTGGATAATGTCCTAAAACTGATTTTTAATTATTTTATTAACAAACAACTAACTGGGAAAAAAAATCTTGAAAAATACTTTTGCAAAAAGTGGTTATATATTTAGACATGAACCTAAGATGAGGAACAGTTTAACATCTCTCAATTCCTACCCCTGACTAATAAGTGGTCAGCAAATAAGTTCCCATTTAATTCATAATTTGTAAAAATATACTCCTATGAATTACTTCAAAAAATTCTCATTAGTTACCATTTCCACATGCACTGAAACTAGATCTGTTAAAAGGTAAAAGGAAACATTAAAACTCTCAGGTTTCTGTGTGAAAGCTTTGATAAAAAGCTATGAAATGAATTAAAGTGAAAATCTATATTAATTAAAGGGAAATGCGGGAAACAGGGCAAAGTTCCAGCACACCAACAGAAGTGACAAATTATAACAGAATTTGTATCACCGCGTAAGTGGCTGCTTATGTGTATATAGGTTAATGACTAAGTACAAAAAGGATTTGTACTTTGAATAATAAAGTATCAGAGCAGAGAACTGAATCTCTTAGGTAATTTCGCTTCAGAAAAGGCAACTACAATGACAGCTTGTGCTACCTCAGAAATCACGCAGTTCTATGAAAAGTCTCTACACTAACTTCATAACGTAAAACAAAATTATTAGACGTACTACTTGATTTTCTTCACAGGCTGTGACATTGAGAAGATGGTGGTCCATCACTAGTCCGAGCCTGAAAGCTTCGCTGGCTTTAAGTAACTTACTGTGACGTACAGCCCGGCGAAGGTCAGCTGGTATGAACACAATTGTTGTTACAACTAAAATACAAACCCTGGAAGAGCTCCTGTTTCACAAGACAACCACGAGAATAAACAGTTGGAAAAAAGGCAAGTCAAACATTCCTCACACAGCTCTCTTGTTAGAAAAATTCCAACACAAGGTGTTAGAGCACTCCTCCCTTAGATCCCTTTCCTCGGGGCCATGTTTGAGGAGCTCCTGCTAAGTGACAAAGAGCAACAAAGCCTAGAGCTTCAGCTGAGCGTGGCTGCAAAGGGACGCTAAAGCAGCAGAACAAGTTCTCACGGGAGGAATCTGTCCGCAGCCTACCTCTTCCAACTCTATTCCCAACTGAAGGTCTAGAATGTCTCTCTCCCAGAACTAATTATAAACCTAACCCTAACAACAGGCAAGGGCTTGACCCTAAAACAAAAGACCTGCCCTACATTAAGAGTTCTTCAGGGGACTCTTACTCCACCCTACCCCTCCCCTTGGCAGCCCCTTTGTAACCCATCCCAAGTGGACCTCTAAGCTTTTTCTCTCTCTCAAGCCCAGCCCTAATTCTAACTGGGTTTAGTTTGAGCGAGAGGCGTTTTTCTAGAGCTCCAGTTGGAGTGGGGCTGAAAAGGGGTTGCCAAAGCAAGGGGTAAGCTGCAATCACATCTCTTCTCTGAGAGCTTGTTCGTTTGGCTTGGGTATAGAGGCTTTTGCTGAGGTTGCCACTGGAAGGCACACACTGCCAGGAGGAGGTCTCCTTTGAGAAATTCCTCATTAAGGACAGGGATGAAGGGCTTGTGCTGAGGCTTAGCCTGGACATAAAGATACCATTTGTCTCTAATTAGGGTTTGGCTTTGCTTAGGGTTTGGTTTGAGAGAGAGAAAGCCTAGAGCTCTTATGGGAGTGGAGCTGTAAAGGGGCTTCCTAGGGAAGGGATAGGTTGCAAAAAATGTGTCCCCTGAGAACTGGTTCATCTAGTAAAGACTGGCAACTAATTGCTATGAACATTCCTTACCTTCTAATTCTTCCTGCAGCACATCTTAAAGTTATCTGCGAGAGTTTATATTGAAGACGTTTGTTACAGGGTACACAATTAGCTTACCTTGTAGTAGTTCATCATCTTCTCATACTGTTAAATATTGGGATCACTCCTTCCATGTTTTCCTGCAAGCTTTCATTTCCATCCATACACAGTTACAGTATTAAGGGTTGTCTGGACTTCCTTTCTGGAAAAGGAAGATGTGACAACTGACGTTTCCTCCTAACAATCTCTGAAAACAATTACTTTTTTTAGCCTAGATCTAGACCTCAGCAGTATGCATTGTTTATCTTGTCAGTGCTGAATAACCTAGGAGGACATACTTAATACACACACCAAGACTGGTCAGAGGTGGAAACCTGCAAAGCTGTACAACGAGGAAAGGTACGACGACGACAAGGAGAGAAAGTTGCTGAGGAGGGAACTTCAGTGTGCTAGTATTTTGTGCTCAGCAAATTTTTCTACCTTTTCTTACTAGTAAAAATATGAAGAAAGTTCTTCCTGGCCCTGACATAGTTGCAATTTACACCTTTCTGTTGCTATCTGCAGTGAAGCAGGCCCCCTAATAAGTAAAGACTACCAAACCACAGGGAACAAAGGTCACTAACTGTCCTCAATCTGAAATAGCAGGTTTTCACACAACTCTAGATATCCCCCAAACAACTGCAAAATTAGTACCTGACTTATATTTCCTGACATGGAAAACTAATGCCAAAAGAAGCACAGTTACCTGTCCAGAAACTGTTTTCTGGAGAGGAAAGGCATATGAGTCATATTGGGCAACAAGAGAGGTGCAGCCTACAATCCTACAGCTGTGCATATAGCAAGGAAACAAGACTGGTCCAGGAACAAACTGGATAGTTCTGATTCCATTGGGATACCCTGGAAAATTGAATTCAATGCCAGGAGCTGTGCCAGAAAGTCCTCACAGATGATCCAGTGTGTAATATACTGTTTGACTGGCTTATGAATCAGTAGATGATTGACAAGGAGAACTGCCAAATGGATAATTACATCAGGCTTTGTAATATTAACTAAAAAGCAGGAAAAAATGAAGCCCAATAGTAGTCATTCATAACTTTTATCACTTGTCATGCAGCAGCCATTAAACGCAACACCAGAATGTATACTATTTCGCAATAAAGATGCTATAAAGATCAGCGTTAACTGCTGCTGTAGACCAACAATGGTAATTTGTCCTCCACTTAACCTTCTCCTAAGCCCCTGTCAAATAGATCCCAGCCTGACACAAAACATTACCTATACAACAGCTTCTAGAGCATCAGTATGGGAACTGCAGTCCTGCTTTGCCACACGGCTTGATGGGATCTACAGATACTGGAGTATGGGTGCAACAAGTTCTGAATATCAGAAAAACATGAGCTGTGGATGGTAACTTCTAACTGATTCCTTACAAAATTGTATTGTACTAAAAACCTAGGTTTGTTCAAGATTGTTCTGCTTGCAACAGTATTGACTTAGGAACTGAAGATTTAACAGAGCCTTGGACTAGCAGGCAATGCTTCCACTTGAAAAATAATCACGGATGCACTAGTACAACAAAACCTTTGTTCTCAAACCCAGCGACTATTCAAGGACCACAGTCCCTATTGTTGAACTGAAATTAATTTTTTTTTTTTAAACCAGCCTATGCAGAAGGCCTTGTAACATATCTCATGTGGCAAAGGCTAGTTACAAAAAAAATCTCCAGTATGTGTTAGTAAATCAAATCCAACTGTTTTACTTTTTCTGTCATTCATGTCAACATTATAATTCCCCCATCCCACCCTAACATTTGCTTTAGAAACATAGGAAACACCTTAATTCAGCTCCAGTCCCTGGTAAAGGCATGAATGTCACATTCTAGAAAAGGACTTTTGATCAGTTTAACTTTCTATTATAGTTAGAAATTTGTGAGCAGACACATGACTTTTGAAGACTGCTTTTCATTAAATTTTACTAGTTAGAAATATGTTTTTACAGAGGAAATAAAAGTAGAACAAGAACAAAATTATGGCATGGAGAAATGGTAGTGTGGCTGCAAGAAAAGAAAACAAATGCTTAGTGATGCTTACAAGAACATAACTGTTTCTGCTTATAGAGGAACAAAAAAGTGTACCACTAACTGCCTGAATTGTACTAGTTAATATATTTCCATGTCTGTGTGCATTTGTATTTCATAGCCTGCTAAAAATACACTAATTAAAGCTGTTGACCTAGAATGAAGTAAACTGAGCAATAAATAGACCCTATCTAAATCAGAGATTAAAATGCAGAGCTGCTACACAGGGTTTCTCAATTCAGTGAGCATGGTGAAAGCCATAATACGACAAAAAAATTCTTTGTAAATCATCAATGTAGTCAGATCCTCACATGTGAACTGTCTCCACAAGAACAAAAGAACAAGGAAACCAAATCTGAACCTGCAGAAGTCTTCTCCCAAGCTGTTATACTGAAATCAGCAAGACCATTCATGAAAACAAAGATTTAATTTTATGTCCTGGTTCTCTGACAGAAAAATCTAACTGTGCCTTCACATTTTACATCATTTACCTTGTAGTAAGCTTACAGGGAAGCAAATGATGATCTTATAACTATGTCCAAAAATGATCAATTGAACAA
Source organism: Buteo buteo (assembly GCF_964188355.1). Taxonomy (NCBI): domain Eukaryota; kingdom Metazoa; phylum Chordata; class Aves; order Accipitriformes; family Accipitridae; genus Buteo; species Buteo buteo. The sequence goes on along the minus strand of NC_134182.1, from coordinate 2,859,773 downwards.
ACTAAAAAATTACTTTACTGCTGAACGTATGTGCAGGGAAAAGAAAGTGGGAATAGAGGGTCAGTGGTTCACTCCATGGAGCACTGCATAGCCTAGTTTAGATAATCAGGATTAAAACAAGCAGTGTTTTATAGGAAAGAATGAAATCTAATTTGTAGCAAGGACAGAAGAAATTGAGTTATGAGTATGTACTGCTGGGGAGGCTGATCACTTAAAGGAAGACATGATCAGTCACTAGGATTTGGGCAAGTATTCACAGAGTTGTAGTCCTCAAACAGAAGATGTCAATGGTAGGAGGAAAACAAGCCTTAGCGTGTGATATGCAACAGTATAAAACATCTTCCTTCATTGGGATGCGTGGGAGAGAGGACAAGAATGGGAAGAAGTGCTAGGTCTTCACTGCCTTGAATCAGCTGCAATGCCTGGAAGGAGCTGAAGAAGAAATTCTGTGAGGCACTATACCAGCCAGATCAGGCAGGGGGTGTAAGGGATTAACGGGCAAATTATTTTTGTGGCAGGGAAATACAAAGCAAGGATTGCAAGAGCAGTGAGACTGATCCTTTCTTGTTAGGTCCTCATATCTCAGATGAGAGGCAGAATGGCATGAACATCAAGAGCTTGGAAAGAAAACAGTATCTTGCTAAGGTGAAGTACTGGAAAAGTTAGATGACCTTCTCCAGTCAAAAGAGTCAAAAGAAGAGTTTGGCAATCAAGGGCAGAAGGCAGCACTGACTCTTCTGAGAGAGAAGGTTGTGTAGGAAGAAAGCGAGGCCGTAAGTCTGTGACATTTTGTATGGGAGGGAATCTATTTTTATCTGACCAAAGGTGAAAAATAAAATAAAATACACAGTCCAGAAAGCAGTCTTGGGATAGAAGCTATGGTAGCAACAGCGACTGGGGAAAGTAACCATGCCACATCGTACAGCCAAAATTAACACAAATACTAAAGAACTGCCTCCTGAGAAATTTTGCTGGTTAAAAAAATAATAAGAATTAAAAAAAGTGTTGCGTACTGCATCTTCACCAGCTTTCTTGTACGCATTTATCCCCTTTTGCACCAGGATTGTCTTCTGCCTTGAGCAAAACCGAATGCGTAATCCAATTGATCTTGTCCTCACAAGAGCCTGAAGTGTTGGTAAAATTCTCTGAAACACAAGCTCAGTGCGCTGCATGATGTGGAGAAGGTATCTGAGCTTATAGCGTTTGAATAGCTAAGAAAGACCATGCTGCGTGACTAAGGCACAAGGAAGGGGTTATGGTTCTCTTTGATAATCAAAGGCAAAATATTCTTGCAAGGAAAAAAACCCAAACATTTACTTCTTTATATATATAAAAGTACTTCTTAAATATGAGGTTTACTTCCTAATATATATATATACACACACACTCCTTTCACCAGTCCTTATGCATAAAAGTATGAACAACACCATTTTCTTCTTACTATACTAGAAGGGAAGTTTTGTGAAATTTAGGTGGATCAACAAAACTAGTGCATTTTCAACAGCCTCAGCGTTTGTACAATAGGGCTTGTTCTTCTTCAGAAAGGAATTGTAGTGAGGTCTTTTTCTCTGTTTTAATGTCTACAATGTTACCTCTGGAAAAGTAATACCGGAGCAAGACCAGAGGATTCACTGCTCTGATCCTTTTCATAAAACAGAAAAGCTTTGTCCTTAACAATCTGTTCTGTTGTACAAAGCTGTAGTCAACAAAGAAAAAGTTACAGTCTTTCAGCAAATGTTCTTCCGTTATTTTATGCTACTAAATTAAAACAAAACAAAAAAAAAAAACACCACAGGATTTTTATAAGTCAAATTCCATCAAGTAGCAAAACCAGGTATTACCTGTTCTGGCTAATCTTTAAAGATATGACAACTGGTTTCAGTATCAGTTGTCGCTTTGACATAGATGGGAGCTGTATGTTTTGCCTTGTCTTGAACCACAGCAGCCTATTGAAAAAGAAATAGAGAGCATTAGTGGGATAAATAGGCTTAAATACTCAGAGTTTGTGATCTATTTCTGAGTACACTTGAATTACTTAGGTGAATAGACACATAACTACCCAGTTCTGAGAGTAAGTGGAATGGTGTTTGCCCACCTTCATGGTAATTTTTTTTCCTTTTGTTTAAATGGAATTTTCTGTATTTCAGTTCATGCCCATTGCCTCTTGTCCTTAAGAGCTGGAAGACCTCATGTTTCAAAAGCATTTTATAATTTCAACCCTAAATATATTTATAGCCAGTTTTATACAAATCCTCTGTGTGCAAACACAGAATTAAATAGCTCTTCTCCCACCCTGGTATTTCCCTTGACATATTTATATATAAAGTAGAATCATATCCCTCCTTCCATCTGTGTTTTGCTAAATCAAACAAGCCAAGCTTGTTTACTCTTTTGCATGATATTCTTTCCTTTCTCTGATCATTCTGCTGTTCTTTGCTGCTCCAGTGTGTATTAACCATTCTTTTGCACAGACAACCAAAATTACATATAATTCCAAATGAATTTGCTGTGCAGGATAGTACTAACATTTCACCTCTTCTAAAAGGCTCTTGACTTGTGTGTTTACAACTGTAAAATATCAGTAATATCCATAATTCCCCATCCCAAATGCTATACTGACTTTCAACCACATTAGATGGTCAGCAAGTTCTCTTGTGCAAAAGAGAACATAAAGAGCAGGCTCATTAATCCTGCTTTTCTAAGAATGTGGAATTGTATTTCATTCTACATTTATCTTTGCATCTTGTTTTCTTTTACCAGTTGTTCCAAAATCAAACAAAATACTGGGATGAGACTAACAGAGCTACAGTTTTTCTAGATTACCTTTTCCCCCCTTATTTTCTTAATAGCACCTGGTCTGTTGCAGATTCCAAAATGGAACAATTTGAAGAGGACTTCGACTTGTACTTTTATCCAGCACGCCTGTTTCTTTTCAGTGAATGACTTTGACACTGAAGAATAAAGGACTTCCTTTATAATTTCATTTAATAATATATTCAGAGTTCTAGAACCATCTATATAAATCCCCCCCCAAAGTAAACATAAGGCAGCTTGTCCTTATTCCTACAATTCTTTGGACAACCCTACAAAACCATCAGACAGTTGAACAACACTGACAATTTCCAAAGGAGAAGAACCTCCTATGTGCTCCCAGTCCCTCCTGCCCACAGCACTTGCGTGTCACCTTACTCTCCCCAGCACGTGAATTCCAGCAGAATATTCCAGCCATAATTCATTCCCTGCTGTGGATGGCTGCTGTGAAACATCATTTTGAATCATGGTTAATCACCACCTGCTTGACCATCACAACTGTGTTATATAGCTACCAGATGGCAGCTACAGAAAGTACACCCAAGTCTTTTTTCTCTACCTACTTATTCTCCAGAACACCAAAATGGATTTGAATCCTGTCATTTGTTTGCATTTTACTTCTATTTTATTTCTAACATGAGGTTAACACACAACAGACTTAAAACTGTGCACTTTATTTCCTTATTAAGATACTAAGCATTTTCTTGCGTTTGAGTAGTTGTGCACTTATTTGCAAAGAATATAGTACATTATAAAAGTAGGTAAGGAGGAAAACACTATTAGTCAAATGCAACATTTTTAATTGAAATATGGGGTTTGGGTTTTTTTGGTTGTTTGTTGTTTTTTTTTTTTTTAAAACACCATGGCTGAGAACTTCCCTTATCTATACATCAGTTAAGGTGCTAAATGACACTCAAATATATAAATTGTGAGCCTTTTCAATGTCTAACCCAAATATTGAAAATAAGACACTGAAGTTTCTTCCAGAAAAGGTGGTAGTGATGCTCTCAGAAAAGTACAATACTGGTATTATTACTAAATATGCAACTAGCATCAAAGATTCATCCCTTCTCAAATTGCCTTCAGAAGAGACTACTTGGCAATCCACAAGAGCTTTTGAAAAATATGGAGCTGTGATGTTTAATTAGGTCTTTTCTTATCCATGGTCAGGTGGGATGCTGTGGCCTTCTCACAGCAAAACAAAATACACCAGAATTATGTCATCTTACTTACAAGTTACTATGTTGTTTTCTACTTGAGGAAACACTTGAAAACAATTGAAATCTAAGCATAATCAGAATTTTGGGTGCCCTTATTTAAAGCAGTATTACAGAACATCTTTGACTTCCTGTGAAAACATATAACGAATGTTTTACCTGCTTCTGGAGAAACTCAAGATGAATATTTGCCACAGTCTTCAAAATCATTCTAATGGCAACAGAGTACTTAGAAGAGTTTTTCTGAATAATGCATATGTATCCAGGTACATTTAGGAACTTTAATTGATGAAATGTAGAACTGGATGATGATTAATCCTGCATTTTTTTGATCTCCCTTGCTCATTGACCACTGATGGTCCTTACATCAGGCTACTTCTTTTACTAGTTCGAGATCTTTCAAACAGCCATAACATAAGTATTCCATTTCTAATTCTACCTCCATCAGACAGAGAACTTCCAGGAACAAAGTTAGCTTTGTTAAGCCATACAAATTGTATTAAAGGGGCTGTAAAGAAATATTTATTTAATGCAATGAGCACTTTAAAGCAGAACAAGTAGTTAACCACACTAGGGACAAAGAAGACTATTCAGGATTTCATTCGGTACAATACCAAAAAAAAGGATATATTCAGTGGTATAAGCAGTAATGAATCCATGAAAGGATTTTTTTTTTATTTATTCAAGCTGTACATGACCTGTGTAAGTCACTAACATGAAATCATGGCGCTGCAAGTATTTCATTCATGGGAATATTTAACGGATAAACATTCTGAAAACAAACTGAACATAGATAGAAGAGCCAGAGAGTAAAAGCTTGAAGGATTTGTTTTCTGCTTGTCAGTACCAGGAGTATCTTACCATGCTTTAATAGTGATTTGATAGTAATGGTAATAATTTTAATTAAAGAGAATAGCTAAAACGTAATTGTTATATATATATTTAAGTATACATATATGAAAATAAATTTCAAGACATGGAATAAACTTCCACCTAGTATACGAATGATTTCTTGCCCATGAATACCTCAGTGAAAAAGTCTATTATTTCACATTATCACTCAAAATCTGTATCGGTGACCCTAGCACAAGAAGTGTACTAATGGAAAGTGTTGATTCCACAGCTATTGGGAGGCATTATGAGCACAGAAAAGGGACAATGCTGGCAACAGGAATAGCAGAAATGGGATGAATTTTCACTGTACAAAAATTTCATGTTAGTCAAACACTGGTAACACATTTCTCCTAAAAACTGGTACTAATAACTTTAAAATAAGACAGATGTAGTGACCTTTTCTGGGGAAATACTGATCTAATCTAATACCTAAAATTTTTATATTAGTCAATCTTCAGTTGTCATTTTATGTCTGATATTTCTTAAACCCAGCATGTTGAGAAATAGGAACTCTGACCCATTTAAAAATAGTTACTGTTTATTTTGGTTCTTCACACCTCTTACTTTCAATCAGCGAATACAGTAGTAATAAAACATTTTCATCCCAGCACAATCAGCCTTCTTTTGTTTCACAACATCAGCTGCATATTTCAGAATGGGAGAGAAACATAACTAGATCCTTAAGCCTTCAAAAAATTATTTATGTGGTTTACCTCCAGACATTGTGAATAGAATTGGTGAGGAATTCTTCTTACTGATTTCTTAAAGAATCCTCTGAACCTCTTTCACTCTACTTGATTAGACTGAAACATTTGATTACACATTTACCCTGTTTTCTGATTTGAAGGTGAGGGAGTTACCTTGGCTCACTTTACAGTTTCTGACTAGAAAATTTTGGGCACTTGGTAAAAACAAATTCCTTCACATTTTAAATTTAACAGATGTGGACCAGAGTTCACATCTAAACAAAACATTTCACCATTTTGTGTTTCTTTCCATCCTCAGAAGGAGCTCTTCATTATGGGCTGAAGTGAAGGGCAAAACTCTTCTTTGAGTTCCATGCTGCCCAGACAAGCCCCATGGAAAACCCCTGGAAAAGACAGAGTAAAATAAAGCCACACACATTGAGCACAGATTGAACAAAAGTACTTTGAAACAGCATTCTCTGGTTTGCCCCTTCTGCAGACTTGGGGAATGGTACTTATTTTAACATTGTGAAAAACAGTGATTTTATTGCAATTCTGCATAGTTCATTCATAGCTTTGTAGTAACAGAAATAGTACCCATCTTTCCAGCAAGTTGTCTGAATCTGCATGTGAAACACTCATAAGTGGAAACGCCTAGCACAGTTAAAATCTGCTATTCTTTGAATATAAGGGTTCTACAACACCCTTCCATATAGTAAATGTTAATTGGCTTTTCACATCAAAAACAATCTCCCAAATTAAGAGCAGTTTAAGAGTTAACTATTACAGCTTTATGAATGCCCATGCAATTACAAGGACTATGTAATTTTTTTAAAATTACAAGTTCCATCACTTCAAACAAAAATAACTTTCCTCAATACTCTTTTTAGAGCTGCAGTGAGGGATAGGCTATATCAATTTGATTAGAGGAATATTTTCCTTCCCTTGAGATTGACTTCCTACACATCTCTTGCGGAATGATTCATAGGGCTCAGTCATTTAGAATTGCAAATGTCATATGGGACTTCTTGTCAGTTGACAAATGGGTGTAGTCACATTTAAACAAAGAAAGAAACGACAGAAATTATAACATGGAAGAGATTAAATTTCACTCATTCTAACCATTACAACTCCAGTGCTCCACACTCATTCATTGTTGTGATTACTCCAATTAAGGAACTTCACTGGCTTACTGGGTCTCTTAGTTCATACATGTCATCAAAAGCGTATCTTGTCTATCCATGCTAGCAGAAACTGAGACAGAAGCCATTTTGGCTCACAAAATGCACTAAAGTAGCTGCCAGCATTGCTTCTGCTTGAAATTTTGTGGTACAACATATTTAGTGTGCTTGAGTAGTCGACTTGGAACAGCAATGTGGAAGTGTCATTCACCTGTCATGTAAGCTGAACTTAATTATACAATAATTGCACATCCGATACACTGAAAGTGAAAGCAAGCAGCATTTCCTTGTACTCACCATGAAACAAACATGTATTATTCATTCAGTTACTACACTGAAGTACTATTACAGGCATTACCATTTTGCTTTAAGGTACAATGAGTAATTTATTAAGAAGTGATGCAGATGTTTATAAAAATGCTAAACTGAAGTTCTGAAATGAAGTATTGCAAAGAGTACATGAGACTGACAGTCTAATTCATGGCCAGAGAAAACAGGCAGTTATTAAGGTTGGGTAAGACTGCTCAAAGGAAAGCTTTGTGCTTTTCCAAAACCCAAGGTATAGATATGCATGAGGTGTCTGTCACTGAAAACGAACAAACAAAGAGTCTCTTCAAAGTTTCAAGAAAAAAATGGTCAAGGTTTCACAATACTTTGCTTCTGTATGTCAGCAGTTGCTGATTTGCTGACGGTGAGCACTATCTCATGTCTCCTCTTGCCATTTCCCCACCGTGGTTTACTCCAGAGCATTCAGACTGGTTGGTACTGATACCACTTCTGTAGCGTTGAACAGCGATGCTACTGCCTCTGTATAGTTGCTTCACCTATATCCTCCTAACAGTTCCCGTGTAGCATTCAGTACTGCGATGACCACCTCTCCACAGCTGAATCTTACCCTTAAGCCATTAAATAGACAGTTCTGCAATAGGAGGGACTTCAGGGAAATCACAACAGAGGTGACAGGAAGGAAAAATATGCAATTGAAAAGCAAAGATACACGCAACTGCTTAGAAAATGTACAGGATTTGAAATATTGTTTTATACTTGTACTATAAAAATCCACAGCTAGTTCAGCATGCACCTATCTCAGAAATAAGGCTTACATCATTCAGTTGCCTCAGTTTAATCTAGTCCATCCTGAAACAATCACTACAGAACAGGAAAGAAACGTTTAAGATCGACATATTAGTAAAAATCAACATCATGAATAGTATTAAACAACTCCAAAAACATTTGCTAATGTACAACTTTCAGCTTACAAGATTCTATTCTGCCTGGTTGACTGAAACAGAAATGAGCAACTGTACTCTAGGAGACATCAGATATTCAATTGTTTAAATTAGAGAAAACAAGCCCTGCATAAATACATGTACATCCTTTTTTTAAAGGACTCCACAGCCCTTGAAAAGGCCATAGGATGAAGGTCTAGCCAGTGTGGAAAGAAATTGCACTTTACAGAAAACTCAGTAAAGTGAGAAAATAAGAGCTTTGACTAAACACAGACCCTGGACCTGAAGCTAAACAACGAGTTAAACCCAACCGTTGTGAAAACCTGAAACCTAGGTGTGATGTGCAGGGCATTATGGAGGGTGGGTACTCACCACTGTGAGTTTAGCGTTAGAAGTGTACCAGGAAATGTAAGCAGCACCCCGTGATTAAATACTCCCTTTGCTGCTGTATCACCCCACAGTGGGGATTTTTCTTTTCCTTCTCATTCAGGAAACTACCTAGCCATATAAGAAAAAGGGGCCTTGCCTGTTGGCTGGCTCCTCTACTCTAAATCTTACTTATATTCGTGCTGTCAGAAGACCTCTTTTAGTCCAGTTTGAGAAAAGTTTCCTGCCAAACTGTAACAAGACTGTCAGACTAAAGTAATCATAAACAGAAGATCACAAATTTGGCATAGAAAGAAAAAACGAATATGGAAAGCCTCTTAATTCTTCATCAGCTCACCAAAAAAATAATTTCCTTTTAAATTTAGGAGGAAGCATAAGCAACTTTATTAGTCTGCATGCCAGAGCAAAATGCCTGAGCAAACTGTGACAATGGACATTGCTATACAATTTAAACACTTAGTAGTGCAAGTAATTAAATGCTCCTCCACACCTTACTTGCTTCTCTTTTCAGACACAGATACAGCAATACACTTCACCACATAAAAACGATTTTTCTACTTATAAGAGGACACGAATAAATATAAATTTCTGTCCAACTTCAAATGGCTGAACAGGATATTCACACAGTCAATTTTATTCAGTTAATACACACGCCTGAAACAGTTTTGCCTTCCATATAGACACTGACACCGATATGGCACTTGAGTGCTTTGTCTCATACTCTGGAAACTCCACTGACTGATAACTCCACAGGTCACTAACTCAAGCACCCACTTCTATTGAAGCATACTGAAAGAATAAGATTCTTTTCCACGACACTCAAAGAACACTGGGGTTGTGTATTGCTAGTTTTCCACCCTAAACCCTGAAGGCTTGTACAGAGACAGAAAATTTTGCAAAACTTCTAACCAGACTTCATGATGTAAGAATCTGAAGTACCCCTTTAGAAAGATAACAGTTTTGGGCTCAGAAAACCAGCTGCACCACAAAACCTATCATTACAGAGCTCAACCACAGTAATTGGAAGATTCATCCAATAATTCACATTCACCAAAACAATCTGTAAGTAGCAATATCCCCTTTTAGTTAGATATGGCTTGATTAGCCAATACCTTACAATAAAAATGTCTGAATAAATTACAGGTGGTTAGACTTTGGGAATTCACTGGACTAGTCCTGGGCTAGAAGTAATGCATAGGAGCCTTTCAGAATTCACATGGTATTTCTAAGACCCTGACAATTATTTTCCAGAGTCCTGTGTATATGAGGTGAATTTTTTATAAGTCCGGATCTTTTATAAGTAAGATCCTTTTTGGATCATCCAGATCTATTTTAATGTCTAAAGGAAATAATTCATTTGGCACAGTAACAAGGATTTATTATGGCCTTTGTAGGACCAAACTAAGCAGAGCAAGGAATTGAGTGTGGTTTGGTTTTTTTCTAATGGCATGATACATATGCAAGGTTTCCCAGTGCTCTGCATTGACTAATGAGTGAAGCATCAATTTCAAGCATAAAGAACAGCTTCATGCATTCAACAGCAGCTCGCTTCGGGGCATTAGTTTTAGAATTTCTTCTATTCAGGAGTAAATACAATATACTTGTATATATGACTGATATGTATACAGCCAAATACAGTTTCAGATGAGAGCAAGTAGAGGAATGCTGGACAAGAGAAACACATTTAGATTTTTCAAAAGCAATGAAGAATATTTAATAACAACTTCTAGAGGTGTTAAAAATTAAGAAAATGCAATCCCGGTTTAGCATCTTATTACTAATTCAGCACAACATGCATACCTCTGCGCCCCAGTCCCTTTGCATCAGCAAGGGTGTAGGACAGAGGACAGAATTTCTCTTACCACATTTCTTTAAAACTGCAGGAATTCCAGAAATGCAAATGTGATTGTATTTTCTTACAGCTGCTAAATAGTCACAGCTGATGTATTCTTTAATGATATAAGTACAGTGAACTACAGCTACTACCACTCCCTAGTGCTCACTGCTTGCTCGACATTCAAGTACAGACTTACAACCAAGGAAAGCATCAGACAGTGGGGGTGTGAACTGGGAATAGTCCTATATTCAGAATGTTGACCACTCTTGCAGTTTTATCACACATTTTTTAATAATTTGTATGTTTCCTGGCAATGCAAATGCTTGTAGTGTCATGTAAGTATACATTCATGCAACTACTCGAGATTTGCAGTTTTCATTAAGAAAAACAAGCCTGGTGGTAACCTCAGATCAGCAGGACTAGTAAGAGAGAAGGGCTAATGAGAGAAACTAAGAAGGTATTAAAAATTACTGTTGCCTTTGGCCTGTCTCACAGTTCTACAGAGGGGTGCTAACCCATGGATTATTAATTTTTGTGAACAGCACACTACAGCACTACAAACTCCACCTTGGAAAGAGAAACACTGAGAAAAAAGGTATGGCAGATACAAGACAAGAAAGACTACCAGAGACATGAAAACCCCTTATACAGGTTACTACTGTGACTCTAGGCAAGGGGACTGCAGTTGTTAACATTCTGCATCAAGTAATGAGTTTTTTAAGTCATTACTTTAAATCAGCTTTTGGAAAGACAGAGTAGCAATGACTTAGCAAAGTGATTCAGAACTCTTCCAAAACACACTTAAGACTTGATATCATTAGTGCATATCTAGCAAAACTCACAGTTTCTTTCTGACGTTGCTCTAGTAGCAGGTAAGTATTGACAGAGCATTAAAGAAATGGAGTGTAAGATTTCTCTCGCAAGACCATGCAATATATTGAACACCTACCCAAGACACTGATTTTACCTGTTCATAGAGGTATGTATGGGTCATGCCATACTATGTAAAAAAGCACGGTTAATTAGTATTGATATTTTCCTGGTAACACCTAGTTCCTTTCACTTGCAGGTCTCCATGTGCTTTACATGTACAAGGTGTCCACTTAACCAGAAGCAAAGACTGAGGCAGATAAAGGATTAATATAGCAAGACAGCTCAATATGATGCCAGTGGATTACAAAACTCAGATCTTCAGGTCCTAGTGTACTGCTGAAGCCCTTAAACAACAGCTCTTTCTCAGACTGCTAGTTAATTGCCTTCTCATGAATGGTGTAAATGCCTTTTCAAGCAAATCCCATCAGCATTTTCTTAGAACAATGCCCTGTCACCAGCAAAATTACTCATTTGACTACATACATGATGTAAAAATCCAGGGCACTTCTTACCTGTGTTAATGAAGCTTGCTATGATGTTATCTTCCATTCTGAGTATTAGGACTACAGCAAACACTGCAAGCTGGTACATGTTCTTTTTCTTAAAGGGACCTATTCAAAAGACAATGAAAATGACAGAGTTATTTACTGTATTATTTTCACAGTGATGGAAAATGCAAGAAAGCCACATAAAAACAAAAGCCATTTTTAAACTTCATTATAGTTCTTTTTTTTTCTCCTTTAAAATTCAGTACTCTCTTCAGAAGAGGCTGCATGTATACTAGCTATGGTGCCTTCTTTAAATTGCGCATATAATTTAGAACATAAACTGAGACTACACGCAAACTGCTAAAAGACTCTCCCATCCAGGACATTTAGAAGACCAGTATATCTCTATGCCAAAGACAAACTTTCAAGGGACTAGTTTTACTTAATATTTGCTGGCTCAGTTGCAAAAGCCCCTTGTTTCTCTAACCTCCACCTTCAGCTGTGCCAGTTTGTCATGGTTTCAGCCCAGCCAGTAACAAAGCACCACACAGCCGCCCACCACGGACAAGGTGGGATGAGGAGAAAATATATAGACAGGCTGGGGGGTCGAGACAAGGACTGGGAGGGATCACTCCCCACTTAATGGTCATGGGCAAGAGACAGGCTCAACTTGGGGAAGAAACAAAATCAATTTAATTTACTACAAATCGAATCAAAACAAGGATAATGGGAAGTAAAACCTAACCTGAGAACACCTTTTCCCTACCCCTTCCTCCTTCCCACCTCAACTCCATTCCCAGTTCTCTCCACCGCCTCATCCCAGCGGCGCAGGGCAACAGGGGACGGGGGCTGGGGTCGGTTCCTCACACCTTGTCTCTGCTGCTCCTTCCTCCTCAGGGGGAGGAGGACTCTGCATTCATCCCCTGCTCCACCATGGGGTCCCTCCCACGGGAGACAGTCCTCCACGAACTTCTCCAATATGGGTCCTTCCCATGGGCTGCAGTTCCTCATGAACTGCTCCAGCGTGGGTCCTTTCCACGGGCTGCAGTCCTTCAGGCACAGACTGCTCCAGCATGGGCTTTCCCACGGAGTCACGGCCATCTGCACCCCCGCTCACCTCCACGGCCTGCAGGGGCATCCACCTCCTTCCTCGCTGACCTCAGTATCTGCAGAGCTGTTCCTCTCACATTCCGATCCCCCGCTCACTGCAGGTTCCCCTTCTTAAATCTGTTCTCCCACAGGTGTTACCACCCTCGCTGATGGGCTCAGCCTGGGCCAGAGGCGGGTCCAGCTTGGAGCCAGGGAAGCTTCTAGCAGCTTCTCACAGGAGCCACCCCTGCAGCCCCCTCCCCTGCTACCAGAAAAAAAAAAGCGCCATACAAACCCATGACACAGTTAAAATATTTTTACCTTGATCCTCCTTACTCAATTAATAACCCGACCTCACAGATGTATCTTCTCACTGTTGATTCTTCACATTTGAAAGACCACATAGAAAACACTGTCTCTCAACAAACCTCTTGTTTTCTCTTGTGGTATCTTAAGCATGTCTTTGTTTCTTTAGTTTACAATATTTTATCATCACTGCAGAAAAAATCCCACAGAAGGCCATAGCAACAGACTGATTTTATGTGGAGAGCAATCAGTCAGCCACAGCTGGAAGGAATAGTGAATCCCCATTTCATTTCAAAATCTAATGAAGTTGGCCTCTCAAATCTACTTGAGGTATCTACTAATATTAGGCTTAGATTGAAATATAAGATTTCTTCCTCAAGACCTTTCATGATCATTTGAATCAGGGTTGTTTAGAATAGAGGAAAGGAGGTAAAAGAGGGGAACATGGTAACACTTTCAATGACACAAAAATCTGCTGGAATGAAGAAGGAAATAACCTTGGTCTTCATGTCCACAGTGGACAGGGACAAGAAAAGAGTGTTGCTTGGACAAAAGACACAGGATAGAGGAAGAGGGGTTTGATTAAAAAATAAATCAGCTTTCAATGACAGAGATAATGAACTACTGTCACACATTGCCTGGGGAAGTCCCAGAGTCACTGTCTTTGGCAGTTTCTAAGAAAAGGATAGTCATTCATAGCATTAAGAATGGAAAATCCATCAGGAATGATATAGGGAAAATATTCCCATACTGGACTAGATGACCCCAAGAAGTTCCCTTCAGTCCTGTGCCTCTATGATTCTGGCAACTTTTACTTATATAGCACATATTACATTATCAATCTAGTCATGTATTTCTCACAAAATGCTTATGGAAAGATGTACCCATAGACAACTACAGATTTCAAACAAAGAAAAAAGATCAACTTGGCCTTGTACTGGTATTTGAAAGAAAAACTCTATTACTTCCCCAGAAGTATTGGAGCATTTAGGGTGCTGCTCTTTAATAAACTACAGTCAGCTGTGGGCATTGAATGGCTGTGGTAGAAGCACGCATTTATTTTCCTTTGCAGCATTCATTATTTATTTCCATTAAGTTTACTCTACTTCCACAGCACTAAGGCACTTCTGCTTTCTGTGCTGTATTGTCTTGTTACTATTGGGACATCTTACCCACTGACTTCATTGACTATTTTATCAAGCATCAGATAGAGTCATTGTATATTCTCCACTCAGTTTTACAGTCAAGTATCCTAGGACCTTCGTCAAGCCCCAGCGTCATTACAGCTGCTGAAGAACAACTTCAGCTTCCACACTGCATGAAATAGAAAGAAGCTGGAAAAAGAGTGGATATTAGTCACAAAGCTTTGCTGATGTCTTTTTCCATTTTCTCTTTTGACTATTCTTTGGCTTGTTTCTGATGTCAGAACTGAGTAAGGAGATAATACAGTGCTACTCTGACAGCCCTATGCTAGCTGGAAACAAGCATGTTCTCTGGAGGTCATTTCTATACCTTACTGTAGGCAAAACTACAGCTGTATGTTCAAGGTGATTTAAAAATAATTATATTAATGAAACAGTTACTGCTGATGCCTTTGCTAGCTGTTCAAGTTTTATGGGTTGAGAAAGTATTGCATCATTTAGCAAACACAGCAACTGAAGTGAAAAACAGCTGGTTATGGTAAGGAAACAAACCAACACAAAGAGCAATAATAATTTGGCTTGTGACTGGGAACAAAAAAAAAGTAATTGAAGACAATGATTGTGAATAAGCCTGTCATTTCAAGTAGAATATTCAATTGTCTGCTACAGCTAATTATTAGCACATTTTAGCACATACCTTTCCCACTTTTACGGCCATATGGCGCCCTTACATGCACTCTGAGCATGTACGAGAGGTCTAATTTAAATTACCTCAAGCACTTACATAATGCTTTGTATATACAGAAATCTGTAAGATTCTTGGCTGGATATAGTCCGGTCTTTTCAACACCATCACTAGAGAGAGCATCGGGAGCCAGCCAGGACCTCTCTCCTAGCAAATTACATTTAGTCCTTGCACTGACAGAAGGGGCAAGGACAGAAGCTCCTTTCCTAACCCTACTGCTGTGGGTCAGACTCTAACAGCAGCTTAACATCGGGTATTTCTCCTTACCAGGAGTTTTGATTATGAACACTCTATTCGTGAGTCCATCTAGTGGATAGTATGAGACAGTATATTTCTACATACACATAGAGTACACATAAGCGTATCTCTAAACTCTTCTCCCCCCCCTCTTCTAATCATAACAGTTTTTTAAAAAAAGGTAAAAATATGACAGTTTGGCATTGATCTGAATAATTTCCTAAAGATTAAAACCCACCAAAAATACTAAAATACTTGTATCTTGCTTAGAACTTGCCTGCAGAAGCTAAATAAAAGCCCCTTCCTTCCACAGGGCAGGGAAGTTTTGGAGATGATGTGAACTGCGGAAAACAATTGCTTCCCTCTGTGAATGATACTGATTTTCCCCAAAGGATTTCAGGGAGGCTGGTATTCTCCAAAGCCTTGTGCAATCTTCCACATGCCACCCTTGAAGCCTCCCTCGATGCTCAGAACATGCCATATTCAGGGCTGCAACTGGTCACTAGAACCCAGTGGAAATTTAGTGGAGAGTGCAAATTCACTGGATTCTCCCCCAGCTTCAACATCAGACAAGCCCTCTGCCTCTGTTTCCCTCCTCAGGCTTAGTGCTTTCACACTTAGGCCCACAGGAGCTTCTCTTAATTTTGCAGTTATATAGAATTGGGCAGCGAGTGTGTCGGAGGATAGCTACCGGGGGAAAGAGTCCAGTGCTGTGCAGGATCCATGGGCTGTACGGAGTTTACAGGTGCACCTCCCACAAATCTGTGAATGCACAAGTACGGGGTAACTTCTTGAATATTTTGTTGTTCAAAATTTAAGATCAACTGAGGCTTTCAAAACATTTCATGCAAGTTAGGAAAGGGGTAGGCTGGTCCTTAATACTTTGTTTTTTCCAATTACTATAGCAAGCAACTAATCTTGCGTAACATTTAAGCTTCCTGCAAATACCTCTGATCACTCCAGTTTCTGAACTACACCACAATTTTGCTGCCAATACAATATGATGGCCATCAAATTTAACAAACCAGCTGCCAGTTCAGAGAAAGCATTGTGCTGAAACATTGGCACCATGCATCAGTTTGATGCAAACAAACAGCTTTAAACTCTCAAAAAAGTAAAAAAAACCCCACCACCAAACCAAACAAAATCCCAAAGCCAGTTCATACGTTACTTGACATTTGCAGAAAACTTCCTTTTTTCTGCCTTCGAGTAGCAAAATTCTATTGTTAACGTACAGTAATTTCTCTGTGAATACATTTTTATTCTCTTTTTTTTTTCAGGCTGCTCTTTTCAACTGCTCTTCTTGTCCCATGTGTTCTTATTACTGGAGACAAAAGTCTAGTTACACTGGATGTAAAATAAATATTAGGCATTCACAGTATAGGAAAGTGAGTTAAAAGCACCACCAGATGAATAAGGCACCTTCCATCCATTATATACTTTGTTGATCCTTGGGTGAGTGCTCCAAGGACATGAGTACCAGGTATTTAGGAGAGTTTTCCTCCTAATAAAAATAAAAACCACTCATACTACCAATAAGTTTTGAAAGAAATGGCCTTAATATTTCTGTTCTGGGAAAAGCTGAAGAGGAATGAAGCTGTTCCTTCTCCACTCCCGTTCCAGCCCTGTCTCCGAACTGCAAACATTTCCCACAGCACCACCTGCAAACTATCTAGCTGGAAGCTAGAATTATAATACATCAGGGGGAAAGATTAATCATTAAATCTAGTATGTTACTGAAGGACGACAGTAGTGCCATCTTTGCAGATAGATTAACAGCCGCACTTAATGCATGTAGTAATTCATTTATCGGATTGTGTCCAGATATATAGACACTTTGTGTATCATAAGGTGAAAGAAAGACTTAACACTCTTCCAGATGTTTGGCTAAAGGTAAATCTGGGTAAAACTGAAAGCCCTTTATGATATAACAGTATCTTCAGACATTGATTTTTGAAAAAAAAAACTTAACTTGGACTTTAGTCTTGCTTCTGTTGAAAAAATTATAAATGAAATGTAACGGTATTTCTAGCAAGTCAATGGGGGAGAGGCATCAAGATGCCTCTAGTATGGGGAACACAAGTTGTTTACTATGTTATATGCCATTTAATATGGGTCTGCCATCTGACTTCCAGCAGCTCCTACAGAAGTATGTCCTACAAGACATCCTTTACCTGCCAGCCAAGTTCCTCAGATACTCAAGGACATGTAAGGTGGCACTAGATAGCTATGTTTAAGAATCTGGATCCATTCCCAGATTACCTGCTGGGCTTGCTGAAAATAAAAGTATGAGTGTTAGTATCTGAAATCATCATTATTCTTTACTGCTGGTAGAAGCCATTTTAAAATACATTCTCCATCTAAAAGACAGTCTCATCTTTGTAGCTTCATATCAGCAAGAGCAGATTACACCAACTGGTCCCACATTACTGCAAAAAATACTTTTCCATTTCTGCTTTCTCATGCTTGCCATTTTCACTTTAGTGCTGAGTTCAATTCATTTCAAATCCTACCAAAATTGCTTCACTTTAAGTAACTAAATTAAATTCCTAGCCAAAGTACTTCACTGACCCAGTTAATTGTACTTAATGTTACTCCTACCATACCTCCTCACTGGTCTTAAACATAAGCCCATTGCTAATTTGTTTTACATGCAATATTGTAAATTAGCGTAGATGACAGCTGCATGACAATTTTCAGTACCTGGTGAAAGAATCTTATTCTTAATACAGTATTTCTTTGGATAGTTCATTTTGTCTTCTAAGAAAGCAAAATAATATTGCCTGTCGGAGACTAATTAGACTAAACCACTGTTTATTATTTAACTTGAATTAAAACCTTAAATATTTTAAACCGTGATGAATTGTTGGTGAAATTTTTATTCCATATTGCCTTTTGGTGGGTGATTTTTACTTCCACATCTAATTAGAAATTCCACACACAGTTTTCACTGAGGCTGGAAAACATTTCATGAAGAATTGTTTCAGGTTTCTTTCATTCACTTCCTCGATGCTACAACTATGAATTCTGGAGCAAAGCTAGACAAAGTCTGAAGCGTTGAATGTAAAAGGGAACAGAGACAGATGAGGAAAAGTGGCCATTTTTCTGATCCTTGAAATGGTTCCTTCACACCTTCGTCCCTCTCATATCTGGAGCACCTTCTAGACAATACTTGCTGAGAACTATTGTCAAGTGGCTGACTTCAATTCTTCTAATGTATATGCTTCTCTCAGCAATAATGTCTAGGAGCTATAAATCACTGAAAAACTCTGCAATGTCAGGCTTGAATCCTCCTTTGCCTATGGAAAAAGGTGTTACTACTAACAGTATCAATCTTCTGCTCCTGTGGATCTGATCTTACTGTAAAAAAAGTTTTGCTGTCACAGCTACAAACTATACCCTTTCATGGAAATAAAATGATGGAATCACTTGGGAAAAGAATATGAGCTTAAAGATGAAGAAAAGGACTAAGAATAATACAGGCTAACAAGGGGTAGGAATATACTGTGAAATCGTTAAACAGTCCCTGCTTATAAAAATCTTCACTTATTATCACATTCAAAATATCATGCACAATGAGTGAAGGATAATGGAATTTAGGTCATCCAAGGTTTGCACTACTACTGTATGGATTTGTAAAATTTTAGTCTATTGAACCATAGAAAACCTTAGTCTAAATTCACTAATTCTAGAAAACTTTCGCTATTGAATTCGATGAAGCGTTTAGGTGAAAAAAAAATCAAATATCCATTTTTTCCCCACACATAAGGCAACCATGAATATTTCATGGTTACTTGTGAATATATTTATATTTATGCAAAGATGATGCTTACAAGAACAAGAAAAGACAAAGAACAGCATGTGATAGGCAGCTTTCTCATGTCTACTTCACAAGAGGGCTGCTAGTTCTACAGAGGCTTAGGAACTAGAAATTAACTACACAGAACAACAGCAGAGCTAAAGCATGGCCTTACCCAGTAAAATAATTGTATTGCTTTTTAATAAATATGCTTGTCATCTGATATCATAGATATTTTTGTTTTTTAAGAGCTTTCATTACAATTTTCTTATGGTCTCAAATGACTGGAGTTCACAATTGCTTTTATCACTTTCCAGCACAGGTAATACATTCTAAGATAGACAAAAATGAAGGAGTAAACTTTATTTGCATGGTCTTCCTTCCGATTACTCCAGCATAGGTTCTTTAATACATACTGCTATTTTTATTTTGTGCTTTAAATACAAACGTAATCAACACAACGAATCTACATTTGATATCTGTATTACGTTTTTAAAAGCTCTAAGTTTTCCTCAAAAAAATGGGAATTTTTACATAAGACAAGTAAAAAGGAATTGACAAATATTTTACACAGAATGGTACAAACAGGCTGGCATTTTCTTTCATAGTCAAGAAAATTTACCAAATTTAAACTACTGGGTTTTTAAAGCTAAACTCTGTGTGAGTGTGGGCTTGAGTAAAAACAATGGTTAGAACCAAGCATGGCACGGCTGGGTAGATGATTTATCAGGCAACCAGTAGAGTTCTTCTGAATGTGTGCCACAGGTAATTTAGCTGCAAATTAGTATTTCATTTTGCTTGAACGTGTGTGCATTTCTCTGGAAAAGGAGATGGGCATTGACTTTGCTCCTCTGTAGGGGTATAGGCACGGGAGCAGACGGGGCTCTGCCAGTTTTGCTACATGCATTAAAATAAAGAGGGAAAAAGGGATTTGCTACCTTTTGTCTGTATTTCACACAATTTAAAAAAGCATGTCACTGACATCCATAAATGTAGAAAAGTATCTGAACTCTTCCTTGAACTGTTCTTAGGAGTACAGGATAGTTTAAACAGACCCTCTGCAATTTTGTTCTCATTTATTTACATGTTTTTGCATGCACAGAGACAACTTTTTGTAGGAGTGGCTTGTCTCAAAATGATTTCAATATGAGGTCCAAAAGCTACTTCTGAAAATCTAATCCTAGTTGGTTCAAAGTTAATTGCATTAGAAAGGAACAGGAAGGGGATCATAGTGTTCTTTGTTTGGCCAACAGTATTCTTCTAATTACCTATTCTTCAAAGAGTTTATTAAGAAACCTCACATACAGGTCAAGCCAAGCAGTGCTAATTTCCAATAAAGGAAAAAAATTGTCAATAACTATGGTACTTTGAGTAAATGGAATAAGGAAAATGGAAATAAAGATTAAACCTATAATTTCAATTAAGCGTTTCTACCTGTTTAAAATTTTAAGACAAATGACAAAACATTGTCTCAAAAAAGAATGATCTGACACATTCTCATGTACAGACACCCTTCAATTCCTTTATCTTTATAAATTATACTTCATTAGAAATATGGTTTGTTCATGCAAATATATCTTGCTTTGAAGAGGAAAGCAGGTATCATGTGCAGATGCATGTGGATGAGACAAGCAGAATCAACTTGTGCTGGGCACTGAAAGCCTTTTAACGTATCTTAACAATAAATACACAACTCATCACTACTTCACAGATAGCACAATGTACATTGAGATAATTATTATCCCTATTTCACTCTTACCCAGATGTGTTGTACTTCACATCCTAAATATCAAACCTTCTTGTTCCCTCCATTCTCCCTCATCTAAGACTATCAAATCAGAAGATACATGATTCATGAGATTTTCAGTTTTTCACAAATGACCAATAAAGCATATACATGTGAGTAGGATGCTAGGGGAAAACAGGGAATAAATTAAATCACATATATGCATTCATATACATACTATAACTTCAGCCCACATATCTCAGTTTTCCTTACTGTGGAGAACTCTGCAAATAATTGCCACAGCTACCAACACTACTACAGCTTTATCAGTGCTGGCAGCCCTAGTGTAGATGGCACCCCAGCAGCTGTCAGTAGCATCATGTCTATTAAACCAGCTCAGTGCCAATCTAATTAACACAGTGCTGAAACAGCTGCTAGTGCTGGAGAGCTGTGAATATTGCAGCTCCTCATATCACTAATGTCAGTGGAGCTGCAATAGTGGGAATGTTCTGTAAATGTTCCCCAGTGCAGAACAAGCCTATGTTGGCAGTGACCTGGATTTCTGTCCTTGTTGGACATAATACTTAAAGGAAGGTGTCAAATTCAACTCTGTCCTTCAAATCTAATTAAAGACTCCCCATCCTACATGTTTTCTTAGAAATTTTGAATTCCTGGGTTTCTGATGACAAACTCCTTCATGTATCTGACTCCAGCACTGCGCATGATCTCCTGTTATAAAAAGAGCTTTACAGACAATGCAACCCATGCAGTTGTTGCTCAGCACTAAAGAAAACATTGTGAAAAAGCCAAAACTATTCTGGTAACGGGTCCCAAAAGGGCACTATCTGGTTTTATCATTTCTTAATGAGGGAAGAAGGAGAATTCACTATTTTTAGACTATTACAATGAAGTACAATTGTATATACCTCAATAGAGGACCAACAATCTTCACTGTTTGATGCCTCCCCTCTCTAGTCACTTGGATTAATAAATGTGCTACCATATCTTCAGAAAGGCTTTAATGACTTGTCTGAGGAAATGACTATAATCACTTTTGTCTTTTAGAAATGGTGATTATGGAACAATGCTTCAAGATGAGAAAAACAGAAGAAATACCAACTAAGTATAATGAACCAGACAAGAGTCTGTCAAAAACCCAAATTGTTGTAAATGTGCTTCCTCCCTGGGGGAATGGCCTCCACCAATCTGCAACTCACCTGTTACACAGAGGGTAGGGGGAAAAAACAGGTCAATGACCTCATTGGAAGAGGCAGGAGAACCTTTTAACTGATGTAGTCATTGTCTCCTTGAACAGAAGGGATTTGGAAAGAAGATCTCCTCTCTGTTTATGGGGCAATACCCTAACAGTCTTCCCAAAGACAGGGCTCATAATAAAGATGCAAGTGAACTTTCAGGAGGGAAACAGGATGACATGAAAGACAAGAGTCCAGAAAGCACTTAGGAGAGTTCATATTTTGCAGGATTGAGTTAAAGAGAAGAAAGCTCTGCCTGATGTCTCTAAATTAATCAAAACAACCTTTTCTCTTGGAGTACTGCAGAGATAGAGCTCAGGTTTAAGTATGATTTATTGCAGTGGAAACACATTCAAGACAAGCATTGTCTCTTTTCCACACTTGCATAGCATAACAGGACCCTCTCGAGTCCTGCCACTATATAAAGATCTGATGACTCTTCACTGTGGCTGAAAGCTTCACATTTTCTCCAGTGAACTGCATAACTTAAGTGACCCACTTAAAACATTACTATGAAAATTTTCCTCAAAGTCACTCATTTATTTGGCAGTACTTACACAAAACAATAGTAGAACTTTCATTTACTTTTTAAGGGTGGGCTTGATATGGGCTGTACCCACCTCCACAACACAGAGGAGTAAATGGCCATTTCTCACTCAGCAGCAGTACTAGGGTCTGTGAGATCTATACCCCTGCCCCATCCCCAAAACATGATGGCTGGGATTTCTGGACACAGAGTAAAATCTCCATTCCAGTACATGAGGAATTAAGAGAGTCTGTCCCCAAACATAGCAGCCAGTGCAGATGGCCTTCTTCTAAAGCTCCTGCTGGCACAGAGTAGTGGCAGATTGTTCAAAGAGGGATAGATTTGGGGAGCAACAAAGAAGCCAAGGATAAAAGTTACATCCAGCTTTGTTCCATGTGCAAAAGGAAGTCTATTATGTGCCCCTTTTGTTTCCTCTGTTGCAGGAAGCAAGAGATTTTAAAGGACTGAAGTTTAAAGACAGATGCTATAAAAAAAGTAAACATTATTTTTCTTCTCTTGGCTCCACAGAAATGAGGAGTTGTCATTCCACTGAGATTCCTTGAAGAGAATTTTTAATTTGGGGCTCTGATGCTAATGCTACTTCACAGATATGAATACCTGTAAAGTTTGAACTCTCATTTCAATTTTAATCCCTTAGCAGACCCATTGTTTCTGAGAAAACAGCAGGTTCTTTAAGCTCTTCTCTGTGGGAATATTTGCCTGAGTTCTTGTCTTTATATACCCAGAAATTATATGAACTTTTCTGCTAGCTGTGTATTTTAATCACAGTTATGTCTGTATATGAATGTGTGGATCTACACATACAAATATATTCTGCCTGTTTATGGCCACACAACCGAACCTCTTGTTATTATACCCACAGAAACAACGGGGCTTACGGTGCTTTTTGCCTGTGTGACCCACAACACTCCCACCGAACTACACAGCAGACACCGTCTTTGCATTCTGTAGGTACAATGACGGGGGGCCTGAACATAGCGGGAATCTAGGTACCACAACACCAGAAATACATATATATTCCAACAACACAGTTTTTCATTCTGATGCGCAAATCAGAATCAATGACAAAGAATCCTATTCCCAGGCACTTGCACACCATTCCTCTCAGCCTGCTCTTCTGCTATGCCAAGATGTTTTGAAAGTCAAAGGAAATTATCACATCACAAAACTGTATCTTTCTATTCCCCTCCAATAACACTCACCTGCTTTTAAATCAAAGCTAATTGTTTTTTTGTTACAATGACATATTTAAAAAGCAGCAAGTTTCATGTTCTAGCCAAAACCAGCCAACTGATACAATATGCCAAGAGCTTTTTTAAAAAAAATTATTCTAAGTTGTATCTTTTGTTGCTGAAGATAAATATTGCTTTAGAGAAGACCACAGTAGCTATTTAACAGCCTAACACAATAATAAATAAGACAGGAACTGAAGCAGAATACATATTAAACTGCATCTGCATCCAACACACTGTACCATGGCTAAGCAAAGGGAGAGCATTGCATCTATAATTTAGCTTTCATAAATAAAGTATGTCCACATGGTTACTCTGACCAAAGAAAACTACCCTTTATTAAGACAAAAAGTATAGAAAATTTATAACCAGAATCGGCATTAAATTGTGAAATCTTACATGTCAGGAAAATAGCCATGAAAATCCCTTATTTCTGTAGCAGTCTCATGACTTGTCCTACCCTTTTAGTTTCACATTGATGTCGCTTAACCAGTTAATAATTTTTCGCTGGTACTTGCAATTTAATCCAGCTTTATTTTTAAATAGCCGTTAAATGCATGTTATATAACTTTCGTTATTAATTTGATGTATTAGAAAATATAACTGCATTTGTTGCTTGTGTGATATTAAGGTAATTGCATGTCAAATAGATTTACCTATGATATAATTAATAAAACGTAACGAGTATTCTTTTTATATTTGCATTACAGTTAGCTTTTAGACAGCACAGAAATGTCAAAGCAATGAACAGCCTAAAACTAGGTTTTGGCTTTTTTATTGGCAGACCTAAATAGAAATATCCTCCAGTAATGCCAAGAGTTGATTTAATACTCAATCTGCCAGCTAATCTTTATGATAAGTAAGTCAAGACATGGTAAAAGAAACCTATCTTCAGAAACTTTATCTTGCCATCAGCTTGTATTTTGAATTAATATCCTGAATATAAATGTCATGATTCGCCAATAAAGTACAAATGGAGGAAGACATAATGAAAGCCTTTTACTTCTTTAGGCAGAGGAAGGCAACAGCGTTCTAGTAATTTGGTCACCTGTGCTGTCACCATGGATGAAGGTAAAACAGAAGTTTATTTATTCTCACCTTAGGAAAATAAGAGCAAATGTTCTAGATTCCTTGGAAAAAAGAAACAAGCCAGAAGTGCATTCACAGCAGCAAACACTGGATTCTTGCAAAGTTTTTGTTTTGCTAGACTATCCCGAAATACTCCTTGATTGGGT
Organism: Buteo buteo; assembly: GCF_964188355.1. Taxonomy (NCBI): domain Eukaryota; kingdom Metazoa; phylum Chordata; class Aves; order Accipitriformes; family Accipitridae; genus Buteo; species Buteo buteo. Next base: position 2,834,859 of record NC_134182.1, on the reverse strand, counting down.
GGGGGGGGGTATTTACTTGCCCTGTTTCTCCTAGTGATCTCCTTCTACCTGGAATGAATGTTTATGAAAAAATTAAATGAGAGGGAAGATGAAAATAAACATGCAGTAACAAAAGGAATCACATACCTCTTGACTATGGTTGCTACAGGCATTGAATCCAACATTCAAAGCCACTCTAGCTAAAGCAACAAGCAGGCAATCTTGTTGTAGTTGGAGCAATGGAGCAGAAGTGCTGATGATGGGAACTACAAATGCGTCAGTGACAGTGGATACGCATGCTGACAGACAATAAACACAATCTTAAGAGCTTATACAAGGGATTATACACCATCATCGTACCATACTTCACCTTTCTATTTGTTCATGTACTCTGGAGCCCAAGTCAAGCTCCTTGTAAAACAGCAAGCCAGTTCACAGTTCCTGTAACTTAATCCCAGAGGAAACAACAGTGAAAGATGGGAATCACGGACGTAGGAGCCACCTCCTTGTGGTCCTGGCCATACATAACCCACACCTGCACGTGGACAGACAAAACGGTTCTGTGAGGTGCCACCTGGGCTCACCCAGGTTCAGCAAGGCAGCGTTTGGCTATGCAAACTATTGCCCTATATGTTGCCATGAATGCAACCGCATTTAACAGGATATCATCCCAATTCCCAGGGCAGCATCTAAGCAAGAGAACACATGAAGTAAGTGGACAAGAAGAAATCTGAGCCTGCATAAGAAGCTGATGTATAGAGGCAGCAGCAACTGAACCACTTCACCAATCTGATTTCAGCAGGCCTAGCTGGTATTGTCTGCAGTCTTACTCATTGCTTAGTAGTGGGATTTTTGTTTATGTACTTATATTTCCTACTCATTTTGCAGCTTTTTGCTCACAAAAGCTCATTGCTACACTTTTCACTCAGGCTGCAAAATGCATTACTTTAGTATAATTTTCTTCCTTTTCTTGTTAAAATGCATTACAAAATTTATTCTATAAATAAGAACGACGTATTGCACTGAGTCATTTTCTGAATGGAACAATCACTTATTTTTTTGTTCCCACTCAGGGAAGGGTGATGGAGGTTCCCTTTAAGAGACTTCTAGAGAACAGACTCATCTTGCTATAAATTACCTGGTATCTTTATAATTTCCCATTTAAAAAGACAAAGAACTTCCTGGTTAAATCCTTCCTTCATGCTTCAAAAATGTGACAATGGAAAGAATGCTTTTTGTCTAAAGTAGCTGAATGTTGATCAAGGGAAGTGTTCTAATTTTGGGAACCTATGCACCTGGCACAAATAAAACATACATGAAAGGATTTTGTACCCATTAATCCATATTTTATGGTATATAAAAGTACTGTTCTGACAACAGAGCAAAGGGACACTTAGAGAAAGGTTTTTAGTAATGAAGTATTCCTCTGCAGGCTCATCCAAGTTAGCTCTGCCTTGACTAACCCAAGAAAAATACAGGAACTTGGTGGGGTGGCTGAGGGCCAAGGTGCCTGAACATGAGTTGCCGAAGAGTTGAAAGTTGTTCATGTTCTTGCCGGAGCTTAGTGCATCTCAAGAAGTCCTTTTAGATGTTTCCCAGGGACCCAAACTGATATATATATGCACAGCATGGACACTCTGTGCTAATCACCTCAGTAAAGAAATTATTTTCCATGCAGTAAACATACTCCAAGAAGCAGTAGCAGAGAAAGGTATAGATAAATCAGATGGCTGGGATCAGACACACAGAGCTGAGACCAATGGGCACATGAACATTCAAACACCTTGACTTTTGCTTGCTAAGCACAAGAGACGTTAGATTGCCTTTTGAATCATTAAAATCTGAATTAAAACATAGAAAAACTGAATGGACTCTTTTGCAAATATCCGATCTTGGGAAAGGAGCAATGGTGCAACCTATTAATTGTTAGCAGAAGTAAGTGTTGATTTTGAAGAACATATTCATTACCTACAGAGGACACACCTGAATTAAAATTCAATGTGGGGCTATCACCTGAACCTACTTCACCCATGCACAACAATCACTAAAGGTGAAATTAAATTAAACACTAAGAAAAAGGTGGCCTTAGACATAGGGACAAACTTGCATAACTTTGAAATTGAGAGGCCTGGAGAAATGGAGAAGATAAACTAATAATAAACTGGTTTTAAGCAAAATTGTGGACAGATGGGCCACTCATCAGAGACAGAACAAATAATGGGATATATTTATCACATTCTAGCCTATGTCAGAGTGAGCCTATGTAAATTATGCTTTTTTCAGTGATGCAGTCCAAATATGGCAATATTTAGAACATTGAATTTTACACTTCTCTTTCTGTTGTCTTGAATCTTGGAGCGAGATTGTCAATTTTTGTTGGCCTCACTGAAATCAGGGCAGCCAGTCAGATATAGATGAGTCAAAGAACGGAGTCCTAGCTTTTACCAAAACTTCTGTAGCTTTATGACCACCCAAAGAAGAAATGACAAAGACATCTCAAACCCTCACCTCAACCTAAGGTAGTCAAATTGGTATGGGCCAGGCCACTCCCCTCTTAGTGTTGTAATCAAAGCTACACGGCTACAACACCGTGTGTAAGAACTTCAGGGGAAATCTATTTAATGGAGGGTAGATAAAGTACTGAGTTTTGAAAGTTCTGAGTTTGAACTTGTAAAGTATTTCATTTCAAGCTACATTTGTAAATCATTCTTCAGTATGCATATGTAAATTTGAGACTTGTGCCATGAGTCTAAACTCATTTGGCCGTAAAAATAAGCGGCACATCTAAGTCAAGAAGATTGCACTGATACAAAAAGAAAAGACATTAAACCTTTTTGCACATGGTTTAAAGGCTAAACTCCAGCCTATGTTCTCCTTATCTACAAAATGTCACTACTGGTCCCTCTCATCTCATAAGTGGATCATGCGTTTATTAAATGAGTCATCTCCTTATGAAATTAACTACTTATGTATTAAAGTCCATATTCTGGCTAGCTCTAAACTTTAAAGCAAAACCAATGAAATATTACTACTGCAGCGTTCCCAAACAGATAATGATGGGATGAGTGATAAGATGTTAGGGTTTGTTTGGCTATACACACACATTTTCAGGAGCAAGCACGTAGAGGAACCAGGGAAAGGGGTGGAAAAGACTGACTTATCCTAACAGAGGAGAAGGTATGCTACACCTGGTATAAAGATCAAGCAAATTACTTCCCCTCGGGGAAATGGGGTAACAGGCATTGTGTTACAACTGCTGCAGCATAGCTGCACCTGGCTTATGCTGGAGAGATGAACAGACAAGCACAATCTAGCACTAACTTAGCAAACTGAAGAGGTAGAAGAGACAAAGAATTCCAGTCTCTTTCAATATTGGCCTTCATCTTAAATGCCTGCTATCTTGTAGCTCATTAGGTGGTATCATTTTGTCATGAAGTTCCTTAATGTCACTGAACATTGCTCCCAAAGGTGGAGAAGGTTGCAGTAACAAGCAGGGGCTTCTATGCTTTAGCTGATGATTAAAATAACCTGTCAGTCTGTAAGAACAAGGCTACAGCCATAAACTTTCTCTTCTGTGATTTCACCTTTTCATTAGAACCAAGAGCTTTGTTCCAGACCTGTGGCAGTGAGCCGGGAAAATAGGACTTCAGAAAAATACCGAACATTCAAAAACACGTAACAGAAATTGCAGTGGAATACTTCTCTGGTGCTTTGTGGAAGTAAAATGATGTGAAGTATGTTCTAAAAGACTGCAAAAGAGGGTTGTACAGAAAACTAGAATTCAAAAGAAGTAACTTCTTTTGCCTTGCTTTTTTTCAAACTGCTGATGCAATCAGGCAGATTGTTTTTTCAACACAGAATCAGGGGGAACAATTGGTCTCTAACACAGAAGTCCTAACTTGAGTGATGTGGCACGGAAAACTCATAATGACTGATGGCTACAAGCTATCACCTAATAACAAACCTCCTGCACTGCTGATACAATCATTCTGTGAAGGTAAAAAGTCCATCACTACACCCACATTAAAATAGGCAAGTATAGGTAACTCAACCAACTTCCCAGTAACAACAGAAATCTGAAACATTGAATCAGTTATAGACAAGTAAAAGTGCCAAAGAATTTTTCAGTCTCATAATTATTTATCAGGATGTAAGTGAACCTTGCAAAGACATAAGCACAAACACATGTTGAAAAAGCTATGAAGGCTTCCAGTTCAGCTAAAAGGGGTCATTTTACTTACATCCACACTCCAAGCTGAAAACTATATTGAAATAAAAAAAATAGTAAGATCACTGATCACTGGAAATAAGTGCTCCACGTATAATTTGGCAAGAACTGGAACAATTACTTTAAAGGTGTAAAAATCACAAAGAAGTAGTAATGTCATTTACAAGATCCCTAACCTTGTCAAAAAATACCCCCAAAAAACCTGATTTGATTTTAATGGTTTCTGTCTGCTTTAATCTGTATTCCTTTGGTCAGAAATTAGTTTAGTATGCCTTCTTTTAGTACAGTTGCTGGTTTCTGCCTTTGAAAAAGGAATACTACGTGTTCCCTGCATTTATTATTGTAGTCAGATCTGCTACATGTTCAAAATTTCTTCTAAAGCGTTGAATACTATTAAGGTCAGACTAACAGGGCTACAGCTGCCTGCAACCTCTATCCCCCTCCACCCTTCCTTAAAAGATACATTTGCTACATTTGCCATTCTTCAGTCATATGGAAACTCCCTTTCTCTTGCAGTGTGAAGTGTTGAGGCACATAGAGCAATGCAGAAAGCACAAAACACCAAGTCACCGTTACCAAGTTGGAAACTGTATCTGCACCCTATCAGCATGGTCATCTTCTTTCTCACTGTCCCATGCCAAGAGAGAGCCTCCCCAATTTGACCACTGCTTTGGCTAGAGAAAACCCACACAATTCTAATCCTCATCGCAGTGGCCCAGGGAGATGTGCGTGAAGGGTGGGAATGGAAAGGGTGCTACATAGACAAGCAAGGGGAATCCAGGGAGAGCCACACGCTTGCGACTAAGACACGGTGGCTTAGGGAAATGCACAGTTCTGGGGCATGAAGGTCCTAGCAAGAAAGACTGCAGAAGTGCCAAGCCCTTCCCCTCTGCTCTGTCAAGCCCTGGGCTCCCCAGGGCCGGGCAGAGACGGTCATATTGGAAAGAACTCTCCCCCCAGTGCCCCTCCCACTTTCCGTTGGGCTTAGAATGTTGGTCGTTGGGCTTAGAATGTTGGTCGTTGGGCTTAGAATGTTGGTCGTTGGGCTTGGAACGTTGGTCAGTTGGAGCCCACGGCCGCCAGAGACAGCAGCACGGAGCTGTGCTGGCACGCAGGAGCGCTGGGAGGAGGCAGGATCCGGCCGAGCGGCACCGAACCGGCACCGGCACCTCGCCTCCCATCCCCGCTGTCGCCAACTGGCCCGCGTCCTCGGACCACGGCGAGGGTCCTCCTCTCCCGGGCAGGATGGGCCAGGCCAACTGCTGCTGCGGCTCCAGGTGGGCTCTCCCTGTGCCTCGGGGGCACGGCCGGGACCCGCGGTGGCGGCGGCCTTTCTCATGCCCGCCGCTCTCTGCTCTGCAGGGAGGCTCTCGCCGACGCGGTGCTGAGCGCGGACGTGCGGCTGACCCGGGGCCGCAAGAGGAGCGAGAGACGCCTTCTCCTCCTCCAGGAGGAACTGGTGATCGCCAAGTTGCAGTAAGACCCTCAGAGCCCAGCTGCCTTTCCCCCAGCCCTGGCCCCGGGACACCCCGGCACCAGCCCCAGGCCCCGGCCCCTTGGTGCTGGATGCGCCCGTCGATGTCTGTCCCAAGGGCAGGCGGGGGACAGGGCTCTGCCCGGGGGGACCCCGAGGAGGACACCCCCAGCTCACCGCCTGCCTCTGCTCTCTGCAGACGCGGCACCACGCTGCACCCACAGCTCCGCCTGGCCCTGGACCAGCTGTGGGTGCTGAGCAGCAGAAAGGAGGCAGCGGGGGAGGAAAAAGAGGAGGAGGAAGGCGGCGACGAGGACATCCTCATCCTCGTCTGGCCCACCGGCTCATGCGTTGTCGCCTTCGGGTGAGTCCCATGGCCGGGCGGGAGAGGTTCCCAACCATGCCCAGAAGAGAAGGGCAAAAGTCCTGCTCTGGCAGGACACGGGGAGCCAGGGCTTGGGCAGAGTCCCTGTCCTGCCCCTGTGTCCTTCCCCACGGCGCAGGGCTGCACAGAAACACGCCTCTGCCCACGGGCTTTGAAGCAGCGGGGCCTGACGCTGGTTCTCCTCTCTTTCTGCAGCTCCCAGGCGCTGAAGGAGCTGTGGGTGGGCACTCTGCTGGGGTAAGCCAAAGGGGGATGCTCCAGGCGCAGCCTGATGGGAGAACACAGCTCCCCAGCTGGGGAGAGGTGCCCTCGCAGCTGCCAGCAGCTCTCGGGGAGAGCTGCCTGACAGGAGAGAAGGGGCAGCTTGGGGCTCAGTCAGCTCTCTCCCTGTCCCTTCCCGGTACACAGGACACCAGAAGGAGCAAAGCAAGCCCGGGTGACCCATCTCCCCTCCCTCAAACCCCTGGAGAAGCAGCTGAGCCGCCGCCACGCCGTGAGTGTCTCCCCGGTCTGGGCTCTATCCCCGAGCCCTGGTCTCCAGCCAAGCGGCAGAGGCATCGCTGCTCACCTTTCTCCGCTCCTTCTCTCTTGCCCAGTGGAGGACATTCAGCGCCAAGAGCCTGGAGAGGCTGATCGAGGGCCAGGCAGAGGTGAGAACGGCTGCCTTTTGCCCACCTCTGGCTGTGCCAGCATGTGCGGCAAGTGGGGAGGGTCTCATGGTGCCACTCGGGGAGTGGAGAGGGTTGGGGAGCCACCAGGAATGCCGGCACATCCTCACTGGTGGCACTGGGAGGAATCCTGCCATGCAGGGCAGAGAGCCCCAGAGGGCAGAGGGTCCCAGCTCTGCTGCGCTCAGGCTGCTGGTGCCGGGCGGCAGCTCGCCGGTGGCCCTTTCTGCTGCGGGGATGCTCTCTAAGCGCAGCCTGGTTCCTGCAGGATCATCCCAAGCAAGGGCCACCGACAGCCCCATCTGGGAACAACGGAGACGGACTTTGCCGCTCACCAGGTGAGTTTTGGAAAGAAAGGCGACCTCCTGCAAATGGTTGAGCTGTGCTCACTTGTCCCTTGAGTGTCGCCATGCAGGTGCGGCACCCCAAGGCAGGACGTCACCTGGACGAGCACAGACACCTGCTGGGCAGCGGCCGCTGGACATGGTTCTGCAGGGACACGGAGCCTCTGCTGCTGCCCACGGCTCGGAGGAGGGCAGGCCGAGGGCTGGGACAGGCTGTCCCGGTGGCACGCCGGCTCTCAGGAGCCTCCGAGACGGAGCCGCTGAGCTGGAGCTGCGGTTCCAGCTGCTGGCTCCCTGCGTGTCCTCACTGCTCAGCACCGCGCTGCAGGCAGGGCAGGCTCCGGGAGCAGTGGCCTGGCAGTCTCCATTGACGGGATCTTGCTCTGGTTTCCTTTGCAGCAGGAGGGAACAGCAGGAGGAGCAGGAGGAGGATGGGGCTGCCCTGGCCCTTTGCTCTGCGGAGGACCCCGGCCGCTGCCCAGGCGCCAGGGCAGGCGGGCTCCGGCTGTAGCAGGGCGCTTTTTGGCCAGCCCCTGGCAGCCCTCTGCGGGGAGGACGGCTCCCTGCCCCGGCCCATCCAGGTAAGCCAGCCTGGGCAGGGGGTCCCCAGCCCTCCCTCCCGCTGCTCCAGAGGGGACGTGGCTGTCCCCAGGAGCTCCGGGGATGGGGGATTGGGCTCTTCACCCCCAGACGATGCTTTGGGGGGCAAGGAGCAGGATCTGGGGCAGCGCTTTGGTCACTGCTGTTGGAAGGCAGCTTCTCAGCCAAGCAACTGTCCTCCTGCCCCTCCTGCAGGAGCTGCTGGCTGTCCTGCACCGGGAAGGACCATCGACAGAAGGGATATTCCGAAGAGCTGCCAGCGGAACGGAATTTCGGGAGCTGCGAGAGGCCATGGACCACGGCGCCGACGTCGACCTGGGCAGCCAGCCTGCGCTGCTGCTGGCCGTCATCTTGAAGGTGAGCGCTTCTGACCTGCAGCTGGAAGAGCTCCTGCCTGGCCTGGAGTGTTCAGAGGCTCACCTGGAGCCCCTGGCATTGCAGGACTTCCTCCGAAGCATCCCCGCCAAGCTCCTCGTGACAGACCTCTACGAGGACTGGATGGCGGCGATGCAGAAGAGCGGCAAGGAGGAGAAGATTGAAGAGCTGAAAGCGTAAGTGTGGGCAGCAGCCTGCCTGTTGAGGAGGGACCGGTAGAGGCCTGGGACTTGCCTGGAAAGGGACGGTCTCCTTAAAAAGCTGTGTCTTCTGACAGCTTGCTTTTGCTGCAGTGGGCTTAGATTTCGGGGGAAAGGGCATGGACAGGGAGCCTTCCCTTGCCCGGGCTTGGGGGAAATCAGGATCTAGGAAGGAATGCCGTGCTTCCTTCCTGAGGCACAGGAGCATTGACCGCTGGCTGAGAGCACCTGGAAATCTGTGCAACTCACCCACTGGCTCCCACCTGCCTTGGGCAAGCTTTGGGGATGGCTGTGGGCAACACCTGCTCTATTAACATTGAGTTCCTGTTCCCTCAGGGTGGCTGAGAAGTTGCCTGGAGCCAACCTCCTCCTCCTCAAGCAGCTGCTGGCCCTCCTCCAGGACATCGGCCACAATGCCTCCACCAGCAGAATGACCACCAGCAACCTGGCCATCTGCCTTGGGCCAAACCTCCTGAGCCCACCTAACGAGGACCTGCTGCCCCTCGAGACCATGCTGGCAGTGACTGGGAAGGTACGCTGGATCGAGCAGCCGGCTGCAGCCTTGCCGGCCCATCAGAACTTGGCTGCTCAGAGGTCCCTGGCTGCCTCCTCTCCCCAAGAAATGCTGGTGGGGTGGCTGCCTGCAAGAGCAGCCCCACAGCAACAGCCGTCTGCGCAGAGGCAAGGGTCAGCAGTGGGAAAGGCTGCGCGATACGTTTTCAGGCACCTGGGTTGAGACCATGGGGTTGATATATGCAGGTGAACGTGCTGGTGTTGTTTATGATTGAAAACGGCGGTGACATTTTTGGGGAGGAGATGGATGGCCGCTCCTGCCCATCAGCCGGGGAGTCACCAGCACCCATGGATGGAGCCACAGGTATGAGGAGGAACTGAGGGCTGTCACATGGTGGGGACTTGTGTTCCTGTTCCATACTGTGCTCCTGGTGGACACCAGTGCAAATGGAGGGAGCTGCTAGCACTCAAGACTTGACAGCAGTGCTTTCCTATTGTTAGGCTTCCCACGTGATCAGAGTGATGGTATTCATACAGTAAACATCACTGCTGACGTTCAGCATCTGCCCTTCTACTTGCACTTGCATCAGGGAGATGCTTTGCAAATGCTGCTCCTACCTCAGCATCATTTCTAGCAGGGCTGGGCATTGACTTCTGTCTTTTAAGCCCTGCTTCTCCCATTGCCTCTGTTTGGACACTGTCTATCAGGGCATGAACACTTTGCTCTGCAGCTGAAGCTCTGACTTCAGAAACCTGCTGACAGAGATGTCCTTTTGCAAATCGTTTCCATTCAATGGAGGAGACGTGACAGAAAACAGGGCATCAGAGGGCCAAGAAGACAGCTGGTGTAAGGCTTTGGCTGGGTTTTGCTTTACCTGTTGTCCACTTCCAAGAAGTCACATTGCTGCACGTGCTTTTGCTTTCCAGAGCTGCCTTTGGAAGACCAAAGTGGCCCTGCAGGTGAAGCAGACACAGAGGACCAGTCAAAAGCCTTCCTGGACACACCACCGTCTCTGCTTGTCCTCCACAAAGAAGCAGGCGTAGATATGGCAGTGGAATCAGAAACAGGAGAGGTATGTCAGGTCGACAAACGCTGTGACATTTCTCATGTATGAGAGTACTTTCTGACAGGTCCAAGTAGCTGCTGTGCCTCTTCCAGGCATTAGATCTCTTGGGTGGTGGTGGGGTTTTTTTTCACTCTAGAACGATACATAAGAAAAACCAGAAAGGTTGTTTCGAATATGCATTAGGCATGTACTTAATCAAACTAAATACCTACTAGAAGACAAATACAAAAAGACAGATTTCAAAAGAAAAGGCTCCCACCTCAGAAGTTGGTATTGCTGCCAAATGAATAGCAGCAGAACTACGTCTCGGGAGGGCAGAAGAAACCCCAGCAGAAAGAAATTGGCAAGCCTTTTCTTGCTCTCCTTTCCCAGCATTTCTCTGAGCTTTATCCTACCCTCGGAGGCCCCTCAGTCTGTGGTGCCCCAACCTGCAAGGAGCCGCCCGTCAGCTCCTTCTGCACATCAGGATGCCAGGGCTCGAATGTGCGGTGGCTGCTGCAGCCCCTGTGAGCCCCGAGCGGGATTGCAGGCTCCCAGCTGAATGGCCCTCACAAATTAACTGTGTCATACACCCGTGTGAAAACTGTGTTTGAAAGCAAGCTTTGAAGAAAGGACGTCATTCTTGCTACAGACTAAAATCCTCTGACAGGGACAGCAAGGTCGTCAGTCTGCAGCTCTGTAAAAATTAAGGCTAAGTGCAGTGCAGGTTTGCCATCGCACTTTGTGAGACAATCCTGTTTGTTAGAATTTGCTCAGCTGAGCAGTCATGGGTGTAGTTGTCAAGTTCAGAGGAGTTTGGCTAAGATCCTACTTCATCAGAGCTTCATGAAGTCTATTTTGGGACAGGGGACTGTGCAAAATGTGGATAATGCAAACCAACCAAAGGGATCTTATTTTAAGAGCTAAGTTAGCAATTTGGAAAAAAGTACCTTACTACTCCAGGTGTCTTGCTACCTGTTAAGTTCAACATTTCTGGTTCAGGTGCCTGTACCTTTGCCCCCAATAACCCCAGAGAGCACAGCAGAATTCCTGGTATGTCCAGAAGAACTGAAAAGTGTTTCAGAGGAAAGAAGGTAAAATGAGCTTTCTTTGGTTAAAGTAAGAACTGACTCCAGTGGATCGTGGCTTTACCTATCTAATCACACTGTGGAATGTAAAGGCTTGCAGGGTCTTCCAAGGAAAATGAAAACCGAAGAAACAGAAAGAGAAAACAGGCCTGTGGAGAGGAGAGTGAAAGCATACCAGAAGAGAAAAGGAGGAGGAGAGAAAATGAGCTTTTGGTTATCAACAACTGAAAAAATCCAGGAAGGTCAAGAATCCCAGGTCTTTGTTTGACCCTTCTGTCCATCTTTCAAAACTCTGAACACTGGTCTAAGTATATGAACTATTTCTATGATACACAAAGATGGCCCCAGAAAGGAAGCACGCACCTGCCTTCTGGAAAAAAAAGTATGTCAGGAGGAGAATGCTGTTCCCAATTTTGCAGTTTTTGTTTTGTACTTATTGAAGTTCTGTTTGCTCAAGGGTAAGCAGACACCCTGGCAAGGTCATGAAAGTCCCAATTCTGAGCTATTTAACCTGCTACCTAAATAAAGACGCAAATTAAGTCTCACTTTTTTGTCTATGTCAGTTGGCAATCTTCACACTGCCTTGTATTATCTGAATCCCAAATACACAGCAAGGATTTGTTCCAAGTCACTTTAGACTCAAAGATATTGGCACTTTTTTAAAAGGCCAAATTTCACCTGAGGTAACTTAGAAGGGAAAAAAAATTCAAAAAAGAGAAGACAAATACATCTGGGCTCTAGTCTGGTGCCTTCATATTTTTTTCCATGCACAGCCCACTAGATAGCAAAGCCGTCTGGGATGTCTTAGGTGCAAACTGGTAAAACCAGACAGCTCAGCATGGTGTTTCGCAGAAAGAGTGACTTAAGTCCTGGAAGCAACACAATACCAGGCAGCTACATTGCTCTGCCCAAGGGAGCGGGTTTTGCCTGCAAACTTGGGTTGCTTGGAAGGGACAATGAGGGATGATGCTGTGCAGAGTTTGGAAATAACTATATTGTAGCTATCCAGGGGCTCCCTGTCGAGCCCTGTTGTGTAGCAAAGGGGCTCTGTAAACCTCTGTAAACTTGCAGGTCTCTAAACAGGCTATTACCCACGTTGGTAAGGCGCCAAAGCAATCTCATAGTCAATGCCAGTGCTAGTTCTCTCCTCTGGGCTATAAACAATTCCTTTAAAACTGTATTTCCTGAAGAAAGGGGAGCAAAATCATGCCTATTCTTGCCTTTATGGTTTTGTCAGTGCTTTCTGACTCTATCATTGTGGGTGCTGATATTCTGTTACTGATTGGATTTCCTGGCTGAGCCACTGGGCCTCCTGGGATCCTGCAGCTGATGTCCACAACAAAATTATATTTTTTATTCTTATGACTGTGTCTGCCATATGATATTCTGGAATAGGTAGATTTTGTTTTGTGATGAATCCTTGTGGAGGAGTTTGGGATCATCCATCGTCCCAGAATCCTTCCTGGCAGGCATCAGGGATGTGTTCAGAGGCTTTATGAGTAAAACTAAAGCACTGAATCACAGAGAATAGTTGAGGTTGGAAGGGACCTCTCGAGCTCACCTGGTCCAAACCCCCTGCTCAAGCAGGACCACCTAGAGCTGCTTGCCCAGGACCACATCCAGATGTTTTCTGAATATCTCCAGGGAGGGAGACTCCACAACCTCTCTGGGCACCCTGTAAAAAAAGTGTTTCCTAATGGTCAGAGGGAACCTCCTGTCTTCCAGTTTGTGCATCTTGCCCCATCACTGGGCACCAACAGAAAGAGCTTGGCTCTGTCTTCTTTACACCCTCCTTTCAGGTATTTACACACATTGATAAGCTCCACCCCGAGCCTTCTCTTCTCCAGGCTAAACAGTCCCAGCCCTCTCAGCCTTTCTTCACATGAGAGATGCTCCAGTCTCTTCATCATCTCAGTGGCCCTTAGGAGGTGATCCTTTAATACCAAGAAGCTTTCTCGGCCTCCTCTACCCTCCAGGGCTTTCACCCTTTAGATCATCAAAATATTTAAATATTCAAAAGAGGCTTTTAAATCGCCTGGAAATTATCTCTAACTAAAGGAGAGTGTCAACAACAAATCAAAAAGCTAGACAAGCAGATGACTTAAATGGGTACAAAATGTTCTCTCTGGTCTATCTTTTTACTGCATTAAGAACAAACTTGCAAATTTAAACCCCTCATGACTGAGGCAATATTCCTGTTTCAGATTTTTTTTTACTCAAAGCATTTACAAATTCATAAAGGATATTACATGTAAGTCTAGAAAGGTAGGCTACTGTTTCACTACTTGATGGTAATAAATATAAGACATCATATTTTCCAGGGATGTAAGCTTATTTGTATTAGTAAGAAAAGGGAGAAATTCAATGTATTTTCTCCCTGGTACCTCCACTAACATTCCTGCATCTTTCCAAATAACTACATACCAGTATGCTATATAGGAAAATCACTGATGAGGACTTTGTCATGTCAAGGTACAGGGGTTGTTTTTTTTCTGCTGACTGTATCTCAGCACCCTCAGGAGACAAAGGACTGCATCATGTAAGCCTGAACCAAACACGATACTGAAACATCTATCTTGTGACTCAAATGGGAACACAGTGGCATATTTTGACTATTCTTAATTTACAAGAGGGTATCATTTTTACACACTAAAGATATCAAAGAGAGAATACAGAATGCAATAACAGAAAAGAAAAAATAAGAAGAAACTAATAATGATGGTAATAATAATAACAATAATAGGATTGGAATATACAAAACAAGTGATGCACAATGCCATTACTCACCACTTGCTGACTGATGCCCAGTTAGTTCCTGAGCTGTGATCCCACCCCAGCCAATTCCCCCCAGTTTATATACTGGGCATGACATCACGTGGTAGGGAATACCCCCTCGGCCAGCTGGGGTCAGCAGTCCCAGCTGTGTCCCCTCCCAACTTCTTGTGCCCCTCCAGCCTTCCTGCTGGCTGGGCATGAGAAGCAGAAAAATCTTTGACTTAGTCTAAACACCACTTAGCAACAACTAACAACATAAGTGTGTTATCAACATTATTCTCATACTAAATCCAAAACGTAACTCTATACACTGGGGGGTATACGCTGAGGGGGTGCCCTGGGCTTTCCCGGGGGGAAGTGGCAGAGTGTCGGGTTCTGGGTGGTGAGCAGTTGCACTGTGCATCACTCGTTTTGTATATTCTTTTATCAGTACTGTTGTTGTTGTTGTAACTTTTCTTTTTGTGTTGTCCCAGTAAATTGTCCTTATCTCAACCCACAAGGTTCCATTTTTTGGGGGCCACCACCCCAGCCCACTCGCCATTTATATACTGGGCATGATATCACATGGTATGGAATAGCTCCTTGGTTAGTTCAGGTCAGCTGTCCTGGCTGTGCCCCCTTCCAGGTTCCTGTGAAAATTAACTCTATCCCAGCTGAACCCAGGACAAAGACCATATGCGCCTGTATTTTTTCATGATTCAGCACTCCTCAGAGCTGAAATTAATCTCCTACTGCACAGCATTAAACCACCCAAAACAGCAGAAGGTGCAGTATTGCACGTCAGAATACTGCTAAAACTACGATTCAGAGAATGGCCTTAAGCAAGCCTGACTTGGAGAGATTCTACGTACTCCAACATGCTACTGTGATAAAATTTAAAACATATGAATACTTTGGGGTTTGTTTGGGTTTGGGGTTGTTTTGTTTTGTTTTAAATAAAAACAACAAGCAGCATCATGTTGGCAAAATCAACTCCTCATGGACTGTTCTGGATGGTTTGCTATTTATGCTGCATCAGTCTGGATTTTATCCTTCTGTGTATCCCTTCCCACAGTTGAAAATACTGCAGCTATTTTCAATGAAAAAAATTTCCTTTTTTTTCCTCCAAGTATTCATTAAAATACTCAAACAATAGTTAAGATAAAATGCTAGAAACTTAGAATTAGCCTCCATACCTAAAAAAAGGTGTTCTAATTAACTATTTGACCAAAAATATTAATATATATTTAGTTAATTATTAACAGTCCTTTCAAAATAGCCCTATGTTGGCAAGGGAAAAAGAGTAAGTACTGATGATCGAACATAAATGGTCAGCTGTCCTCAAAGCAATCTACTCAGAAAACTACATCTGGAATTTACTCATAGAAAAATGGAAAAAAAATTAGCACTGGTATGACAGTATGTGATTGTACTGGTTTTGACTGGGATAGAGTTAAATTTCTTCCTAGTAGCTTGCACGGGGCTATGTTTTGCATTTTCAGGAGAACAGTGTTGCTAACCCAGGGATGTGTTAAGTTATTCCTGAGCAGTGCCTGCCCAGCATCAGGGGCTTTTCTGCTCCTCTGATTGCCCCGCCAGCGAGCAGGCTGGGGGTGCACGAGGCGCTGGGAGGGGACACAGCGGGGACAGCTGACCCCCACTGACCAGAGGGACATCCCACACCAAACCTCCATTCCTGAAGATGGCTGAACACCTGCATGCTGATGGGAAACCTTGAATGAATTCCTTAATTTCCTTTGCTTATACGTGAAGCCTTTACTTTACTATTAAGCTGTCTTCATCTCAACCCCCAAGTTTCCTCACTTTTACCCTTCTGATCATCTCCTCCATCCCACCAGAGGAAAGTGAGTGAGTGGCTGTGTGGAGCTTAGCTGCCCGCCAGGGTTAAACCACAACACTGGTTATGTCTGACCCAAGAGAAGACTCGGATTCATTAAAAGAATTAAATGCAGACACTGTGATGCTATTGCTCAAACTGAGTAATGCCCTAACTCTCAAACTATCACTTGAGCTACATTTGGTCAAACACCCCCCTCAAAACCCCCAAAACCAAAAACCCAAATTCCACTTCCCACTTCAGGCACAAGGTTATATTAAGCATGACTTCTAAGTATTTAATTTTCAGTTCAGAAAGCCATTCAGTTTTCCATTTAAAGTATATATAAACACTCCCTTGATTGTTTATGGATTTAAGCACAGGCTGAAGCCATGCTATCTCCCATTGGGCTTGCATACATGATTAAAATACATGCTGAACTCCATTTTGAGTAGCACTTCTGCTCTGAATCCAGGCTGTTAGTCTTATTTCAGATGGGAGACATTGCTGAAATATCTGAGGGAAATCTGAGTCAAAACTGTATGACTATACAGGGTCTATTCTTACTGATAAAGAAATGATAAAGGTTATTGTTCATGCCTTTCCTTCTAACAGTGTAATCTTTTCTTGACGCGCAAAATACTCTGCTTCTATCACACAGAGAACTCCAAAAGCAGCTTCTAGCTAAAAACCTCAGCTATTTGCAACCAGCTTTATTTTTAACATATCCAAAAACTATAGAGAACTGTGAGCAAGAGACATACGGTGTGTTCTATAAAGAGCAAGCAATTGCCTGCCAAAAGAGTTGTTATGATTAATTGCCAGTTCAACAGAAGGTAGGAAGTTCTGAAGCAAAGGAGAAGGAAAAAAAAAATGGTCTGGGGAAATTTAAGAGGGTCATGCAATTTAACTGCCTTGAAAATTATTTGGTAACCAATTAAGGCAAAAGAGAGCATGATAAAGGTGGGTTAATTCACAATACTGGGTGGATAATTACAAGTAACTGATGTACATTTCAGACTACGAAAGGCTTCTTAAATTTCTTCTCTCTGCAGGTATGAAGGTGAATAAGCAGACCAGGTAAAATCAGACTAATCTAAAAGTAGCAAGAATTACCTATGTTCAGTTATAAAAGTAAATGCCAAAGAATTAATATGAAACTAAAAACAATTTTAAGAAATCAACTGATCTTCCGTTGCGTCAGTTCACACACGTGTACGCCAAAAGCATATCTAGCCTACGAAGTCAAAATTATAGTCTTAATTCATCCCACCCTTATTCATATGTGCTGTGATCTAGTCTGCCAAAGCATTTTACTTCTTAAGTTCTCTGCTCTTCTTCCCTGCACAAGGTCTATGATAGCTTTGAATAATCAGTTAGTCAAGACTTGTTCATTCTCCTCAAAGTAGCTCTAAGGACTTCAAATCATAGAAAAATTTAGGTTGGAAGGGACCTCAAGAAGTCATCTAGTCCAAACCCCTGCTCAAAGCAGGTCTAATGAGATCACATTACTCAGGCTCATGGCCAGACGAATCTTGAACGTCTCCAGTGATGGAGATTCCACAACCTGCCAAGGTAACAGGAGCTGTAGACAGCTAGTAAGGTCCCACTGAAGCATTTTCTTCTTAAGGCTGAGCAAGCTCAGCTCGCTCAACTTCTCATTCATCACATTTCAGGCTCCTGACTATCCTGTTGGCCTACCAGACTCCCTCTAGTATGTCAATATCCTTCTTGTACAGGGGAGCCCAAAACCAGACACAGTATTCCACATGCGGTCTCACAAGTGCCAAATACAGGGGATGAATGACTTTCCTGGACCTGGCTAATGACTGAATGTAAGCCATTAGCTGTCCTCAAAACAATCCACACTGGCAACTGCATTTGCAATTTATTCAGGGCAACAGAAAAAATATCTACCTTTCTTACTAACACAGCCCAGGATGTAGCTGGCCTTTGCTGCAAGGGCATGCTGTTGGTCCACTTGTCCACTAGGACCTCCAGATCCATTTCTGCAGAGGTGGATCCTTTTCTTAGCCAGACAGACCCCAGCCTGTACTGTTACATGGGATTATTTCATCCCAGATGCAAGACTTCACACTGACTTTTATTGAACTTCATAGGCTCCCATCTGCCCTGCTCTCCAGCCTATTGACTACTCCCCCTCCCTGAATTTGGTGTCATCCTCAACTTGCTGAGAGGGCACGCCCGTCCCATCATTCAGGTCATTAATGAAGAGATTAGCTGCAACTAGTCCCAGAATTTATCACAGGGGGATACTACTAGTTACAGGCCACTGGCTGGACTTCACACCACTGACCATAACTCTTCGAAGCACCACAGTCTGGTCAACTTTCCAGCCTTGCTGCCTATTTATTCAGCCTGCATCTCACCAACTTGGTGAGAAGCTTATAGGAGACTATCAGAGGCCTTACTCCAGCTTTAGCATAGAATATCCACTTCTCTACAGCATCAATAACCTCATCATGGAAAGTAAAAAGGTTCGTCAGGCATGATTTACCTAATTCACCCTGGTTAAACTAAAGCCGTATTGACTGCTCCAAGTAACAATCTTTCCTTTCATGTGTTTAGAACATCTCTCTAATCTTTCCAGGGACTGAGGTGAGGCTGACGGACCTCAAGAGTATCCCAGGGTCATAGAAGCCAAATTGCTGCTTCGGAACTGGCTGGGCATCAGTCAGCAAGTGGTGAGCAATTACATCGTACATCGCTTGTTTTGTATATTCCAATTCTTTTATTATTATTATTATTATTTTCTTCCTTTCTGTACTATTAAACTGTCTTTATCTCAACCCACAAGTTTTACTTTTTTATTTTTCTCCCAATTCTCTCCCCCATTCCACTGGGTGGGAAGACTGAGTAAGTGGCTGCGTAGTGCTTAGTTGCTGGCTGGGGTTAAACCACGGCAAAAGCCGACAGTGCCTGGACGAGTCCACTTCTGTTTGAGCCTCTCCTACTCACTGGAAGGACAGAGGCCACCAGTTGGGCCCCCTGTCCTTCAATATAGAGTAACTCTTGATATGCTCCAGGTTACCTCTATCAGTACCACTCACATAGAAGAACAGAAAGCGCTAATGTCCAAGGGCTGGGCAAGCCTTGACAGCGTCTTTGCAAAATCCCAAATCCCAATCTGCTGTCAAGGACCAAATGTTCCAAAACATCAGACAGCATCGCTGCCTCTGTCCCGCACAGCAGCATGTCTCCTGTAGCTATCCCCTGCTCTTTTCCCCAACATGGAGACACTCAGATTGGGCACAGCTGGCTCTGACGCGTGCCCCCACACGTCCTGTTCATCCTCACCAGGCACTGTACCTATTCCGCAGTTACAGCTCTGCAGATCCAAGAGGGACCTTCCTCCCTTTGCTGGAATTCAGAAGCTTCCAGCCCTCCCCACCCTGACAGCCACCCTGCTCTGACCCTGGCCTCATGCTGCACATCTTCCACACAGCTCCCGTCAGTCTCCCCCTCACTCTCCCTGAGGGTGCTGTGCTGGCTCACCTCTCCCACAGGAGAGCTCCCCCAGCCCAGGCACTCTCTCAAGCCCCAGACCGGGTCCTCCACTCTGCCCAGGCCATCACCGCTGGAACATGCGGTCCCAGGAGGCTCCGCAACCTCCAGGCAGCCCCACACAGCCCGGACATGGCGGCTAGTCCCCCCGCTGTGGTAACTACTCCCTCCCCACCCGCCTGCTGCGCTAAGGATGCCCGGCCTTCCCTCATCGGGAGCCCGCCTGCCCCCGCAGCAGCCGCCGGGGCCACACGGCCGCGACAGAGCGGGAAGAAAAACCACCACAGGCAGACGGAGACCCGTAGGGGCATGGCGGATCCCCTTCCGCCGCCGCCGGGCGCCCACTGCGGCTGCGCGCAGGCGCCATGGCGGGCGGCCCCGCTCCCCCCCCCGTCTGAGGAGACGGCGGGTGCCCCCCCCCTTCCCCAACGGGAGCAGTTTGTAAGATTCACAAAGAATTGCGATTAACGGGAGAACGGCAAACGTGGAGATAACGCACTTCGTTAAAACAGCGCGTTGGAGGAATGGGGGGGGGGGGGGGGAGCAAACCACGTAAAGGTGCAGCAGTGTATACGTAACCCTCATAGACAACTGCAGGCTGAGGAACGGGCACAAGCTGTGAACGTGAACTAGCAAATTATTATTTAGCGCTGGCCCTCTTCCGCACTCATCCTCGAGCCGTCGCTGCCGTGATGTGTTTATATTTAACTTCTAATTTGGTGAGACCTGTGCTTCTCCAGAGGGGTTTCAGGATCCTGGACTGCCAGGCCGGTCCGACATGGCGCCCAGTCCTCCTTCAGCAACACTGACACACTTCATTTTCAGGACCACTTACAGGCCACAGGACAGTCCTGCTGCTACGTGGCACAATTTCCTTGGATAATCCACGTCTGCATGCAGTATAATCTATTTGCCAAAATACAGTACAAAATCCTGGTCCCACTGAGCCTTATGGGACAGAGTTTTGTCAAAAAAATTGTCATTAGGCTTTCCC